>NW_010564115.1:0-119573 GCF_000687285.1 Phaethon lepturus
TTATTAATAAAATATATAGAATATACAAAACAAACTAGGCACAGTGCAATTGCTTACCATCCACTGACTGATGCCCAGCTCATCCCTGAGCAGCAATCGCCTCCCCCCTGACCCCACCAACTCCCCCCGGTTTATATACTGAGCATGACATCATATGGTATAGAATACCCTATGGCCAGTTTGGGGCCGCTGTCCTGGCTATGCTCCCTCCCAGTTTGTTGTGCAACCCCAGCCTCCCCACTGGCAGAGCATGGGAAGCTGAAAAGTCCTTGGCTTAATATAAGCACTACTTAGCAACAAAGTAATGTGTTATCAACTTAACTTATTAAAACATCAGTGTGTTATCAACATTATTCTCATCCTAAATCCAAAACACAGCACTGTATCAGCTACTACGAAGAAAATAAATTGTATCCCAACTGCAACCAGGACACACTGCTGATGTCACAGATCTGCAAGTGTGTGGTCATAAAGCTGAAAGGTCTGTGGAGACATTGCTCACATCTACACGTCTGCACCAAACAGGACAACACATTGCCAACCACAGCAGCAGGTCATCATTACACAGGGAGAAGGAAACCCACATTCCTTCCATCTTTTACTCATTCTTCCATCTACTGCCCAGTCACGTGGCATTTGCCAAAAAAAGTGTCCCAGCAGATGCTAACAGAGGGAAGAAGCAGAGAAACTTGTACACGTGTGTGACGCTCTGGCTCGCAAATGTCATGTCACCTCTGTGGGAGCCTGGCCCAGTCACTCACCAGCTCTGTATTACTGCTGGCGTAACAGGGGAGGGAAGGGGCAGACAAGCAAATCCACTAAAAATGAGTCAGAGTCTTTATCAAATGACTCAGAATAACAAGTGAATAACAGGGATTATGAAAGTACAGACACTGTTGCGTGAGGCCGTTCATATGACTTGTGTTCCCCAGTGACGCAAGAAGCAAATGAACTGAGGACTATTGACAATGTACGATTCCTATCTCGCTGCCTGCAATACAATTTAGAGGATGCTTCCAGAGACAGGCTGAGCCAGAGACAAAAAGTGACATGAGACAGCTGGCAAAAAAAGAGAAACAGACTAAGTCGAATTTTTTTTTTTTTTTTTTTCACTTTTTTCCCCCAGAGGAATGGAAACAAAGTGATTGCTAAAGGCTTATTAAATGGGGCTCATTCTTCTAGTGGTACTGCTTATTCCCCTGGAGAAACAGAGAGGTTTTCTGCATGACTAAGGCTGTCTGGAAGCACAGCTCCTCAAAGCCACATGTGCATCACCTGACACTATGAAGCATCTTTCTCCACCAGCCAGACATGGGCTGGCATGAACAACAACTGAAACCCAGGCCCATACTTTGCACAGACCCCATGGAAACTGCACAAACCTGAATTGCTATTATTCCTCCTAATTGTCCAACAGCTAAATGGGATGAAGTCCTAGGCTCTGTCACCAGGATTTATGGGCTGTTTGACATCCCAGAACATCACCCAGTCTCTGTACCAGGAGAATGCTAATACTGACAGTGCCCAAGGCTTTTGCAGCACTTCTTCATCTGCAGATCTGGAAGCATGTTGTGCAAGTGTCCAGATCTGACCTCCATTTTACAGATGGGATAAAAGAGTGTTAAGCACAGAGAGGAGTGTTTCAGTGGTAGTTAAAATCTCTTGTGCATGGGGCACACAAGTGGAATGGTCACTCACTGGTCATATCAAAGGAGTAAAGTCACCACAAGCCTTCAGGATTTCAATACACAACAGCTGTTGGTCCGGTTGCCTTGTATTTCTCATGCTTGACAAAACCAAGTTCCTTCAAATTCAAAATAATTTATAGTCAAGCGATAAACACAATGACGGACAACAGGCAGGGAACAAATGATAAATAGTTCAGATTAAAAGATGACCCAGGTGAGCAGAGGGGCAATGTTACCATCTTCCGACAGGGAACAGAACAAGCCCTATGAAGCAGTAGCATCATGTGTTTTCTCCAGGGGAATAAGCAGTACCACTAGAAGAATGAGCTCCATTTAATAAGCCTTTAGCCATACACACTAACATAGATAAAACCTGTGGAACCTACTTTGCCTCTGGATAGAAACTTCTTCAGGAATGGATAGTGAATTTCACTGACCTCAATTCTCCATCAGAAGTCTGGAAGGAGGGGAGGGTTTTAAGTGCTTTGCATGAACTCCTTTGTGGGACAACCCCAGTAATTCTCTCACTGGAAGAATTCCAATGAACTGTGTGTTACACTGGTAAAATACTGGTAGATCTAGTATTTTCTAGTATGAGACAATACTAAATGAATGCCTTAACCTTTCCCCAAAAACGTAACTTTTTAGATAAAGTTCACAAGCACTTTGAGCCATTAGGGACCTCTTGGTCATTGCTAAAAACCTACTTAATTAACTCCATTTTGTCTAGCTAAATACCTCCTGTAACTTCATTATTCTTAATCTCTTCATTGTACTCCAGATAACAGAACGGAAACCTAAAATCTGACAGACTGTTTACCAAAATGTCTCCTCTGGCTTCTTACATTTTTTTTGAGATTCTTTTTCATAAAATGTTTCTGATTAATTTGTTATTTCATGAGTCTAAACAGAGGACATATCAGTTTTTTAAGTCACTCTTCCTCAAATGAGATGCTACTTTCTTTTCATTAAGAAATGATGACAGCCAAAGTAGGGCAAAAGCTATACCAGAAGCTTGAATGATACTGAAAAGGCAAAAAGTATGCCAAGCTCATTAGAAGCAGTATTAAAGTTAAAAATAACTCTTTCGCTGGCCTAATGACAGAATCACATTTGCTTATAAACTGCAAATCTTAGTGTCCATCCCTGACATGATATTAAAAACAGCAACACTCCTCCCTCCCAAAAAACACCCACAGGCTTACAGACTGACTCAGCAGATGGAGTTTCTAGACCCTGATCTTTCTTTTAACTCCGGCTAATTAAAACACCACCACCACCACCACTCCTTTCTTCTTACATTACATAAAAGGTTATGAAATTCTGTGATACAGAGGCCACACAAATATCTGAAACAGTATCTGTATTCATTCCCACTTCTCTTCAAATCTTCTTATTGTGATTCGCTTTTGTGGCTAATATGATTAGTAGCACGGAAATCTCTGCCTCAGCTTTCTCCCTAAAACCACTTGTTTGCTACAGAATTTGCCTGAGCTCTGTCTTGCTGCTCCCATAACGCTTCCAGTCTGTCTGAGTTACTAAGCTACTGTAACTCTATGGATCAAGCAGGATCATTCGCTCTGCAATTTCTGAAGAAGACTAAATTTTGGAAACTGGGCAGGAAAACATCAGAAATACCTCACCAGTTCCTATGCATGTTTTAAAGTCAATCAAGATTTTACAGGTTCCCCACACTGCATCTGTTTGGGAATTACAAATGGGTCTCCTGAACTCACAAGCGCTGCATAGCAGGTCAGGATTTCTTCTGAGTTACTTGAACACCTTATAACATCACTGTGAAATACCATGAAGATCTGTTCAAGAGCAATTCATGCAACTGGAGTGCATTTGAATCAAGGTTCCAGATACAAAAGCACAAGACTAGCTTTAACTCCATTGGCTTCACTTCACATTTCCTTCATTCCTCATGTTTAAGCACTTCTGTGTCTCTTTGGAAGGATTTATTCTCAGGCATATTTAAAGGGTATTAACCTATGCTTCCAGAAAGCAAATGGGCTTGTAAATTGTTTAACAGAACCAAAATCACTTTTGTCACTTACCAACTCTCCCTTCTCTGAATTACGCTGTAGAGTTCACTGGCCTCACTGGCAAAACTGGCCTCACTGGCAAAACTGGAAGTTGTTGCTAAAGCAATTTTTGCAATAATTTGCAAAAAAACCCCCACCAAAACACCTAAGGCCCAACTTTCTCCTGAGCTACTACCAAGGAAAAGCACTGAAATCATACCACACTGACACAATACTACAGAAAATGACAGAAGAATACCAACACATGTAGTAGACTATTTCCCTTATCAACACTGGGATATTGAGTTCTTCTCAAACTCAAGAAAAAAGATTGTGAATCCACAAACCACATCCCAGAGCCTTTCAGAGTAATGCATTAGATCATACTCACTCATCTTTGTCAGTATGATGAGCTCATATTTTGAGCTGAAATGCCTTAAGCATTAATAGTGAGAAAATCTATAGGAAAGTATATACTGACATAAGAAATATCGGAACAACCTTTAAATAAGCTTTCCTTTGGAAAAATTCTACTTTCTACTTGAAATCATTACGTTATTTCATTCCCAGATTTCTGAAATGTTCATCTTGTATTTCAATTCAGTTAGGACATTTTTTTTTTTTAAGTACTTTTTAAAACGCAAAAAATATTTTTCAGGTACTAAAAACCAATAATTTGTCATTACTGTCAAGTGTTTTGGGGTTTCTCTGTTTGTTCATTTTTTCTTTCCTCTTCTAACATTTTTTCCAATGCCAAATTTTACCATGTTTTTAGTCCTATGCTATGAGAAAAGTGAGGAAGTGAAGATTTAAAATAAAATTGTTTGCAAAGGGCAAATGCTTTTCCAAATCTCCTTGTGTTCTGAAGATTCTCTTCGTTGCCCAGTTTTCTGGAGTTAGGTTTTCACTTTAAAAGCACAACTGTGATTTCTTCTTCATAAAAGGTATATAGTCAGTTGTTTTCACAAATGTGTTTTGGAGGTAGGTGAAGTAAGAACATAATTTCCTACTATAGCCTCTCAGGTTTATTTTAACTTTTCAGTTGAAGATCTGCATTTAACCTTTCCAAACTCTCCCTCTGCCTGCCCCACCCCCCCGCTTTTTTTTTTTTTTTTTAACCCCTCTGCCTGCCCCACCCCCCCGCTTTTTTTTTTTTTTTAAACGTTTAAGCAGAAGGTAAGTAAACTATAAGCCACGATCAAATAGTGTCACAACAAATTCCTCGTGTTTTTTCAGGGAAACAAAGGCCTTTCCAGTAGTCACTGACTGTTCAGAGACTTGTAGCATTTGGCTGTCAGACACACTTCCCATCATTTGCTTCGGACCGGCTTCCTAGGAGACTAATGGACATTAGCTGCTGCAGCCTTCCCTTTGAAATTCAAAACCTACTTGTAAGTCCTGATTATTTCAGACTCAATATTTTTAATCTCTTTTTGGGATCCATCAAAATCATACACTTTCTTCTAGTCTCTGGATGAAGAGTTTGGTGAGTTTGCATTACCCTGTACAAAAGCTAAAAATACAACTTTAGGAGGACTCAAACTCAACTGTTTCACACAGTCAATTGTTTTTCAAGTGCATTTTGCTTCCATTAAGAGATCAGACCATTTTTCAAATACCCCAGTAGCCTGCATGAACACGATTAGGGTCACTTTGACTAAGTGACCTTAGTAGGAACTAGATGGGACCCTAATGATGGGCAGCACCAGCAACTCGTGGATTAACCATTCAGGAGGTAACTGGAGACTTTCTGTCACCTGCAGGGTTACTCAGTGACAGCCAGCACTGAGAAACACGAGTCTCTCGGCTTATCGTACAATGCCATAGCTGAGCAGCTCCATTCAAGTGTTGGCCAGAGCAGACCATATTCTTCAGGATAACTGATCAAATATGAACAAATGGGACAGTGTGATGGGAGCTGAGCTTTACAGCTGCAAAGGGAAAGATCACACACTGAAAGAAATAATTTTAAATTGCTCATACAGATCACCAAGCTCTCAATTAAGTGTGTCCAAATAACAAAAAAAAAAAAACAAAACCAACAACCAAACCAAAAAAACTCCAACCAAACAAAAGCAACATTCAGTACTCTGTGGAAAAACTCTGGTCAATGGGTAATAGAATCACAAAAAACTTGAAACGAACAAACAGAAATACAAAATTAGTCCTGTGTATTGCTGGTATGCATTCATTTAAAGCACATTGTTCTGTTTTATCGACTCTGAAGAAAGGAATCAGAATAGTTAGATATGCATTGCAAATGGTACGTAAAGATCTAGAAATGTTTATGTGAATGTAAATAAATGAATAAAATGTGCATAGACATGCGCACAAATAATATCTTCATACATACAGTTGATACAGATCAGAAACGTCCTTAGAAACTCTAGAGATCTTATCTGGGTGTCTAAACCAACCCAGGCTACAACAGGCCCGTAGAAAGGCAGTGAGAAGTGGACCAGCACTTACCTTGCACTGAGGGATAATGAGAATTACTAAAAAGGAGAGTTATACATGGTACAGAGACAGTAGAATGGGTAAACTTTATCCTCTGAAAAAGCTACAGATAAATCCACTGAGATTATCTGTGAAACAGAACGGTAGAAAAAGATGTGTCAGACTGAAGGTTTGTGATGAAAATCACAACTAGAATGTGGAAGGATTTTTTTGCCATGAGGTGTGAGCTGCAGCCAGAAGTTCATAAAAAGAGCTGCACAGGTAATAAGAACCACCACACTTGCATGAGATATGTGGACTTCAACAAGTCCATAGTCCAGAAACTGTAGTGTTTCACAACTTGAAGACCATTAATGGGCAACAGTGTCATGGGTTGAGTTTGTTGAGGCAGTGGTGCTTAGTCCTGGTCTCATGGAGAGAAGGGGACCCCGGGAAGCCTGGCCAGGGGCAGCGAGTTCCTCAGGGCAGCGCTGAATGCCAGTGAGGAGCGAGCAAGATGCCATTGTCAAAAGGCAACAGCCACTTGCCAAGCCGTGGCCTGCTGCCTTTTACATCTCAAGCGTAGCAATGGAATGGAAGATTTTTAGATTAGGCTAAAAAGCATAAAAAAGCTGATCCACTGCAGAGGTTAGTTTGTTCCCAACAGTGTATGCTGGCCTGAGGGCAAGGCAGGACCTGGGCACCACAGCTGAGAGGCAGGATTTAGTCTGCTTTAACACAAAAAAAAAAGTATGTTAAATTTTTGTTTTGCAGTTGTCTGCAGAGTTGGCACATTGACCAAATCCAAGCACTGTAATAATTCAGCTATCCATGTCACAATGGGAAACTTTTAATTTAGTTAAGTTGTAGACAATTAACAAATGACAGACTTCAAGGCTGTTTATTCTTTTCTGAGAGAATAACAATTCATCATTAGTGTTTAATATTTTGTATGCCAAAGTAGAGGTTGGAGAATTCAATAATTGTAATTAGACATATGTAGCTGCCTGCATTAAAAGGATAAATCTAATAAAACACAGTTAACATTTTTTTTGTTCTCATTAAAACAATTCATACAAATTTAAATGCAAAATTTCTGTGTTGATAAACTGGGGGCTGGGGCAATGGGCAGGAAGACATAGGCTTCATTTGAAGCAGGATGAAGCAGTAGTATCTGACACTTCGGAAACTACCAAGCAGAACCTCATCAGGAATAAGCTTGGGTCAATTTAATGAGTTTGATGAAGCTTGTGTTAGGAAAGTAGCTTGAATTACATGCAGGCAGCATCAGGCATGAAAAGGCAGCATTATCTTTAATTCTGAACAATGAATTCTTCCAGGAAAGCCCAATTTACATTGCAATGCTGGGGAATACTATTACCCACTTCTACAAAAGGGAAAGGGGCTAAAGTGGATACAAGTGAGATTTTACAGCTGCAAAATTAACAGACCCTGTTTGGCAGCCTGTTATAAGCTCAGTCAAGTTGCTTCCTAATGCTTTTCATGTTTTATTTTAACTACGATTTTAATCTGAGTTCTTTAAAAAACAAAAAGCAAATAGCCACAAATCTTTACAATTGGAAAGAGAAAGAATTTTTCCTTGAACAGAACTGCTACTGTTGTACACGTTTCACAGTCAGAGGATATTGGGAAAATTCAAGACTGATGGTAATTAGTGCTATATTTTGCCCAGATTTTTTCACTCTGCCTTGGTGATTGAATGAATTTTACATTTTTGTTGCAAGGAATCCTTATATTTCTTAATACTTGGACACACGTGTTTCTAGTACTTATGGTACTTGTTTCTGCTCAGAAGCAACAGCCTTGTATAGCAACAAAGACTCCTGAGCTATGCTTGTGATAAAAATCATTAGTTCTTACAGAATTCATTTTTTCAGTGTCCAAATGAAATTAGCAGCTCATTGTTATTTCCTACTCACCCCAAGACTGCCTGGAAAAAACAAACAAAATAATCCCCCCTCAATTTAACAAAGGAAAGCCCTTTAGAGGAATTTGAGTGACTAGAAACATAGTGTCTAAAAATATTCAGCCTAGTTATTCTGCTAAAGTGAAGGAAACATCAGCAGGGTCATTGAGACTGCAAAATGAAAATCCATTGTCATGTCATTCTTTTATGTATTTTTACCTTTTCATCTACCTAGCCACATGTTGCAGCTGGAATACAGCCCTCAACAGGCACTTTATGGTGCAAACAGTAAACACTTGCACTTCTGAATGTGGTGGGAGTTCTGTCCTGGGCGGTAATGGTGTAAAATGAGACTGTAAATAGGAATGTCAGATACAATGGCGCATTTCTGGCTGTCACCAACCTCATCCTAACAGGAACTAACAAAATGACTGAAATGCTTTTGACTGTTCATTTATGATTAACTCTTCTTACATTGTGAAACAGTCTATAGCACTATCCAGGCACTATCGAAATGGGTTTGTGACTAATCACTAAGTTACATCGCACCTAAGCTCTGTGCAGGAGGGACCTTAGTGTTCTGTATCATTCATAAGCTTAACCAAAGCAGTGCAACAAAGCTAATTGTATTCTTGGCATCATTCTTCAGTGAGTTCTGGGAAAGTGCTTATTCTCCATTTCTTCAAATTTATTATCCAGCTCTTATAAATTAAATTAACTAACAAGTTTTCATCTTGTCAACTGCTGGATAATGGCTATAATGCTGTAAATAAGATTTCATATCTAGCCATCAGAATGACTGCTTTTCTGTGTCTTTTTCTCATTCATGTTTTTTATTTTTTTACATACAGATATGTAAAGAAGTAAAAGTAGGCATGAATTGCATTTTGCTGTAAGAATAGACACAAAATAGTCTGCTCTTTATATGAATGGATAATGAGCATATTCTAATATATATTAAAATTATTCTTGTATTTTTTTAACTTGGTTGTATATAGTGAAAAGGCTGTTTTACCAGTTGGAGACATAATGGAGAACCCCACTGAAAGTAGAATAGAAAATGCACTTTAAGTTTGCCATCGTATAAACATTTTGTCCTTGACAAGAATTCACCAGTTTACAAAGTTATACAACGCGATACAGCCCTCTACAATTTTACCTATCAAGGCTTTTGGTTGTTCAGTGCTTTCCTGAATGGGAGAGCATAAGAAAACCCTGAAAATATTTCTGATATTTCTTTCCAGATAGCAGCAATGTGTTGAAATGTCACTTTCAATTCAATAGCTTTAAAAAAGCACATCTGTCACTTGCTATTTTACCAGTATTCAAAGACTATGTATATCCGTAACTGTCTTTGAAATATAATTCCAGGATGGGGTTACTTTGTGTACATTTTAAGATTCCCAAGCAGATCTTACTTCCTTAGATTCAAATTAATTTTTCCTAAATTAATCTGTAAGCCACAAACCCACCTTTATTTTCTGTAATTCCCTGATAATATTGTGATGACCACTGGGTAATAGAGGTTGTTACTGGGGAACTAATCATAATGCTGAGAGCAGCAGGTTATGCAATTATGGACTTCACCTTCCTCCTATTGAAGCCAGGGCAGGAGCAGGGCCAGAAGTCCAGCTCTCCTCCATGGGGAAATGTCAGCACTTGGAACTGAAGACCCTGTAGTCGTTCCCCTCCTCACTGGCCTTCTTCAGAAATTATACCCGGAAGCCTGCCATGATCCTTAAGGCTCCCTAAGAGTGAAGGCTCAGCAAGGAAAGCTTTATACAGGAAACAGAGGCCAGGTCCAACTACCCCTCAGAAGATGGTGGGGAATGGCACAGCAACAGAGACCTGATTGACATGGCTACTGGCCATGGGGCTGTTACGCTTTCCATGCAACTAAATGTGAAGGACAGGCTCCTAAAGTCACTCAAGTGAGAAGGGAAGAAAGGAGCGGGTAAAAAGTGCTCAGCACATGTCAGCTATGCCCCAATGACACCTGCCCACACCCTGCACCAGTGGGAACTTCCAAGGCATTTCCAGGGTAAATCCATGCTCACAACTTACCAGCAATTGACTCTGGCCCCTTTGTTTTCCGTACTGAGCTGCTTTATTTTTGCCTCTTCCCCATAGCACTGTGCAACCCTTCTTTATTGCATCTAACGTTCCCCTGACAACTCAGACATTCAGAAAGTATGTCAATACATGCAATTAAAACATCTGAAATCTGGTGCATGTGATACCCTGCACCTGCAGAGCTGCTTGTAAAAGCACCACAAAGACAACATTTTCAGTTGTACCTGCTGCTTTGGGAGAGAGACTGAATACCTAAACATGTATTGTATGGAGCCATGAAAGTCAGAGCAATACTCTGGTGGGAGTGCTATGTATTTAGTATTATTTTTACTAAAAACTTGGGGAGGGTGAGACAGGAGTCCCTCACTAGCAGGTTGTTCCAAACTCCCATACCTTGCCTGTGGCTCCCACCCAGCAGCCAAAAATTCATATGGACAAACAAGCAGACCTCATGCCCCTTCAAGAAGTCCCTCTGTTGCTAACCTGGGCATATAAAAACACAGCTAGTTTCTTGGTATCTCCCTCAGCCTTCCCCTCTTGCCACACACTCTCTAGCAGCTCCTGTATATTTTTCCATTACAAGAGCTTTCCCTTCTAATTGCAGAAGTGTTAGCAGGGATGGGAGAAATTTCTGATTAAACTCAACAGAAATTTTTATTATTACAAAAACTAGGATCCCAGGGCTAGGGTCTCTCTACTACCAAGAGATCTTTGCAGCTACTTTTTCTACTGACAGAGCTACACTGTCTGTTGTGTTCACAATTACAAATAACGACCAGTTATTCACACAGCCCTATTTTCTATGAACAGCACAGAGAGAGACTGATGGGCACGGACAGTAGATCATCTCCATAGCACTGGCAGCAGAGATGGGAACAACTCAGCAGCAACGACAAGCTCAAGGTACAGTCTCTAATGGCATGTCCTGTATCAATTATAATTTATTATACTCGCGAGGGAGACATTACGTCTTTTAAAGCTGTGTTTATAAAAAGAGCAGGAATATGTTTCATAGCGGCCCAAAACAGTTGGTTACCTGAATATGCCTAACTTCTTTTTTTTTGCTGTCCATCTTACAACAAAAATAAATAGCCAAGATTTTGAAGCTGCTGCGGCTGGCAAGACAGAACACAGAAGAGAGAATTATCCTCCCATTACCTGTGCTCAAGTATATGCAGTGTAATAATGTTTCAGCTTCTGCTCACTTCAGAAGTTGTGATTCCCCCTACATTAGTGGGATAACATATCACTGCTCTATCGTCACAACACAGATGCTGTGATACATCTGGTAAGACTTCACGTTGACGCTTGTAAATCCCGTGTTATGACTGCAGCAGTAGAAAACAGTGTTTAATGTTAATGCTGGTTTCCTGGAATACAGTTAAAAGGCATTAAGAGATAACATCTCTAGGAGCACTACAGAATCTTTGTCAAAACACTGTCAAGATAAAAAAATATATGCAATGCTGAAGGAAATGTGTCCTACCTCAGTTACAGAGAACACTATGGATCATCAAAGCAGATCATTAAATCAACCAGTAGTTTACTTTGCATCAGTGAGCTCTCAGCACATCTATCTGTCCAAAGAAACTACTGCTGTGGTTGCATCCTCTTCCTTACGCAGCCACGCAGCACTGCATTGCTTGAGATTTCAGCAGTCCCAGTAAACATTGAGTAAACATTTATATTTACTCACAAATTTAAGAAGTAAAACTATTTTATTCATGTAAGCCTCTCTGTTGCCAAATTTCTTTTTCTAAGTCTGCGTTTTGGGACTAAGCTATTTCAAAACACCTTTTAAAGTCATAAATGTAAAGAAAAAGCAAAACATCTTCAGGAAAAACAAAGCTCCCCCTAGCTAATCCAGATAAATATTGTGCAGAGATACATTTGTCACAAGTTAAAAAACCTGAAACTTAAAATTTTTGTCATATTCGCTGCATCTCAGCATCCAATACCGAAAGGTACTCCCAATCTTATGATTAAATCACACACTAATGTAATGAACTGAAAGAACTGCATTGCAAGAACAGTGATGCACAACACAAGGAATGAAGTCATCTCATTGTAGTACCATGCACGACAAAGATATAGGTAACATCATTACAAATGATAAGAAATAAAGCAATAAGCATGTTTACCTGGAGTAGTTACTGTGTTCTATTCCTGATCTGTTTCATACTCCTTTCAGGATAAACACCCTTAAAGTATATTTTCCGCTTTGTACTACTATTTTATTCACGACATGTGTGTTCTTCATTATTAAGTGAAGAACTGTAAGGTTTTCAGATGGAAGGCAGAGGGCAGGGGGAACAGAATTCCCCTCATTCCCAGCTCTCACAACTGAACTCTCATGATGCAGGTGGACAGAAGGATTCTGCTGAAGGGAAGGCGCAGTGTATGCAGCTCCTCTCAGCAGCGCTTCTCTCCCCAGCAAATGCAGCTCGCTCACGGTGGAACAGCCTGCAGTAGAATAACAAGAGAATTTCTCAAGTGCTAGTGTAAGCGAAGGAGGGGGTGTGAGGGAAAGCAAGGAAAGAAAATGCTCAGGAAGCTGCTTCTCTCTTCAGATAAGACATGCTGTATGTCCCTCTTTCACTGGGGTCTTGTGAGGATAGGCACACCAAAGATTTTAAGGCTCTGAGATACTATGTGAGATCTAACACAGACAGTTAGCTAAAATAACCAAGGTTAGGGAATGCAAAATATTAAGTTTCCAATAGCAACATCAACACCTCCCTGTTGTTGCTCCCGTAACGTACATTTTGAGACAATATTGTGTGAGATAACATCTTTGGCCTGAAATCTGGCTGCAAAATCAGTCTTGCTCTACTACCCCTCCTCAAGACTCATTTGCCACTTTTTACATTCTGTATGAGTTTACAGATACCATTTTCCCCACTGTATTCTTCAGTATTTTCTCTCCTCTGATGGTGAACAAACAACTAAGATGTTAACCCTTGTCGGTGCTTAGACAGTTCTGTCTACAAAGCATTGCTGGACGGTAACTTAAGTGACCATACGGATGAAAAACTATTTTGCATGTAAAAAATGTCAGCAAACCTATGCAGCACACATGCTAGAAATAAAGAGGAAATCAGACTTTTTTTTCAGATGTGTGCAAGGCTCATCCAGCCATAATGTAACTGGAGTGTAAAAGACTTGCTACGCCTCTCACTTTGTGCACAAGGGCTATTCATCTGGCATCTCCTCCTGCAGCTCCAGTGGCTGAGCTGAGGTTCAGCGTGCAGCGCTGGCACTTCCCTCCAGCCCCACATGGCAGTTCCCTGGGGCCAGATCCTGGGCATCCCCTATATGTAATTGTGAATGGCATCTTTTGCATTAAACAACAGGAGCGGAAATATTTGCTCTCATGCATATATTGCTAACAGACAGCAGATTTTTTTAAGGGAACTCTAACTCCTAAATTACTACAGCCTCTTGTTCTTGCTGACATTGATTACCAGCTCTAAGTGATTCGAACACAGTTCTCCCTCACCCACCATTTAAAAAAAACATTATTATTTACTATTAGTTGATTTAAAAAAACCCATTGTTCTGTTAATAGTATTCACAATGATATAGTAATGACTACACTTTGTAATCTAGTAATAATAGCTCAGAGAAGTTTCTCTCAGGGAGAATTTTCATCCCCATGTGGTTTATATATGCTAATTCCTATGCAAATTAAGAACCCACTGACACATTCTATTATAATACTTGCCCATTTTGTACATGTATTTGGTGAAATCATCACACTCATATTATGCTTTGGAAGAAGAACATGTCCCAGCCCATATTGTTGCTACGGTAAGAGATGAGATACATCTCCATCATAGGAGTGTATTCTCCACTCTGGGAGGTGGGCGTTCACTGTCGCTAAAATGGCATGGACAGTGGGTGGCAGCAGGTTATCATTTCTTTCCTACGTTATGTAATTAGTACTGTCAATCCTGGCTTTTTAAAAACTCAGAGTTTAAGAAATAGAACAGACTGATATATTTTTATTTACTGCTTCAATATTCTAGCCTTTAAGATTCTTATTTTCTGTTCTAAAGAGACAAGAATCGCCACTGTGTTTAAAAGGGAAGCCTGAGCTTTCCATCACTGTGGAAACTGAAGCTTTAAGGAAAATCACAACAAGATCCATAATAAAATCATGACTGCCAGCAATCGCACATAGCATGTGAAGAAGAAACCCCTTAACAACATCATGTTGTCACCAAATACAAACTGCTGACAACTTACCAGGAAGGAACAGCAAGTAATGCAAGCTAGACTGTGAGTGCCGTGTATGACAGAGCCCGGCTGGGACCTTTCTGGGTGGGAAAGGGGCTCATGCTTGTGAGGGGAGGGAGACACAAATGTGAGCCAAACAGGCAGTGCCGTGTGTATTGCACTGACAGTGCTTGCTCTGGTGACAGCTGTGTCAAAAAGGCAAATGCAATTACTGAAAAACTTTCAAAACAAGAGCACTCCTTCAAGGCTGAATGCAGAGACCTCCAACAAGTCAAGATGGGGAAAATCATGAGCTCATGGCATTTATATGCCGCTTACCTTTCCACCAGCTAGTTAACAGTGGGTATCCTGGTTTGCTTTTACATGCAAACCTAGTACATGGCTCCACCTAGCCCTGGGTGAGGACAATACTGATGATTTTCTCTCTTACCTCATGTAGATCTGGATCTCCAACAAAGTGAAAGGTCTTTGGCTATTCCAGACTACAAATGGCAATGTAGACAAGCCAGCCAGGGACACAGGAACTCAACTACCCTGAAACCTGCTATGTGGCTGCAGGCCTGAGCATGAGCTTACCTGGCAGATATGCAGGGCCATAAGGTTGACAGCCCACATGTTGGCTGAGCAGGTCTTGCTCCTGGGCCATGAGCACAGGTGATGCCACACTCATGTGTGTGTGTGACTCCAGTGTCATAGAGCAGGAACACCACTTGTATGAGTCCTGATCTAAGCCCTGGAGATGTGATGGGTCTGACACATCAAAAAGAGAAGAGCCTTGTCGTTACAGCTCCCTGTTGTACATTATTAACACAAGGGCCAGGAATGTCCATCCCTTTGTGAAGATTAGGCTCCCCAGATCTGTATATCAGAGAGAAGTGGTAAAACTGATGTGAATCATTATCGTTCCAGGGCTGAAGACAAAACCCAGGGAACTGTACAAACAAGAAGCATTCCTTGCCTAGGGGAGCTAATCATCTAAATGAATAAGACAGGCAGGGAGTTGGAGGGGAAGCAGAAGCACGGAGAGGTGAAAGCGATTTGCCCAAGGCCACACAGCCAGTCAGGGAACAAACCAAAAATAGAGGCTGACCCCCTTGATTGTCAGCCCATTGTTCTCTCCACTAGACTGAATCTCCCATGGTGGATGTGACATTAAATTGGTATTTCTGTTTTGCTGATGCAATTTTTAAAAATAAAGCATGATGACAATGTGTCTGTACTGAGCTGCTGTAATCGAATCCACACAAGCACTTTTAGAAACAATACCATGGAGAACTTTTGCTAAGAGAAGAAAGCAAGGCCCTCGGACACAGGGTCTGAAGAGCACATCCTGATTACCAGCTACTCCTCCGCCGTTAAAGACAAGGGCTGCTGCAGGTTTGGAGGCTAACATCAGTGTCTTTACTGGAGCAAACCCTGCAGCTGAAGAACACAGCTAAAGGCAGACGCCGTTACGAGTCGAGAAAAGATCTGGCCCTGCGGAACGGTTAATAGCACAAGAGGATTTAGGACCATAAGGGTGTCTGCAGTAGCTCTCAACCTGGCAGCGTAAATTTGCCCGTGCAGAACTTGGCACTGCCAAACATGGACTACTGCTGATGACTGATCAAGATCCTGGCTCCTCCGTACACCACTCAAAGCTGCAGGGCACTTGTCCTTTTAAAGCATATGTTTTCACACCTCTTAAATGTCACTTTAAAATGCGGTAAAGTTTTCCAAAAGACCTCTATCTTTGTCTATAAAGGCTGCACCAGTGTTACCTCAGGCATCACAAATGCAAAACAAGACTTCCACCAGTGTATACCTGAAGCAGTTTTTTCAGAGAACCCTAAGAAGCATATGACACAGTGCTTGGAGGCCTCTGCAGGAGCAACAGCCACACATGCTGTCCTCATGGAACAGGAGGAGGAATGCAATTACCTGCGTTCCGACACAAGGACAACTTATTCCAAGGACATTGATATTTTGTTCCACTCATTTCAGAACAAAACCACACAGAATTCTTTTGGTTATGTTTTTAAACACAGCTCCTTAGTATTAAATAGACAGCCTCGGTCCCTCAAACTGGAAGAGAGTAGATGTCACTCTGATCTTCAAGAAGGGCAAGAAGGCAGATTCAGGAAACTAGAGGGTGGTCAGCCTCACCTCAGTCCCTGGGAAGGTGATGGAGAAAATCCTTCTGGAAAGCATTTCCAAACACGTGAAAGGCAAAAAGGTTATTGAGAGTAGTCAGTGCGGAGTTACAACAGGGAAATCATGCTTGACCAACTTCATTGCCTTCTGTGAGATGACTGGCTTGGTGGACAATCAGAGACCAGTAGATGTTGTTTACCTTAACTTCAGTAAAGTTTTGATGCTGACCATCATAGTCAAGCTGACAAAGCATGGGTTAGTTAAGTGGACAGTGAGGTAGATTAAAAAAATGGCTCAACAGCTGGGCCTGAAGGGATGTGATCAGTGGCACAAAGTTCAGTTGGAAGCAACCCAGGGGTCAATACTGGGGCTATTACTGTTCAGTATCTCACTGATGACCTGAACAATGGGATGGAGTGCACCCTCAGTAAATTCGCAGATGATGCAAAACTGGGAGGAGTGGCTGATATACCAGATTGATGTGCTGCCATTTAGAGAGTCTTCAATAGGTTGGAGAACTGTGCAGAGAGGAACCTCATGAAGTTCAACAAGGTGAAATGCAAAGTCCCACACCTGGGGAGAAATAATCCAAATCACCAGTACAGTCTGACAGTTGACTGGCTGGAAAACAGCTTTGCTGAGAAGGACCTTGGGGATCCTGGTGGAAATGAAGCTGACCATGAGCCTGCAACACACTCTTGCAGCACAAAAAAGGTCAAATAGCATCCTGGGCTGCATTAGGAAGAGCATCGCCAGCAGGTCGAAGAAGGTGACCCTTCCTCTCTACTCAGCACTGATGCGGGTGCATTTGGACTGCTTTGTCCAGTTCTGGGCTCCCCAATACAAGAAAGATACAGACTTACTGGAGCAAGTCCAGGGCAAGGGCACAAAGATGATTAAGGGACTGCAGCATCTATGGAAGATGAGGAGAGGCTGGGAGAGCTGGGACTCTTTATACAGGAGAAAAGAAGACTTGTGGGGAGGTCTTATCAATGTGTATAAACCTTTGATGGGAGGGAATGAAAAAGTGGGAACCAGAATCCTCTCAGTAATACTCAGTGACAGGACAAGAGACTACAGACACAAATGAAAACACACAAAATTCTATGTAATCACAGGACAACACTTTTTTTTCACATTGAGGGTGGTGAAACAGTGGAACAGGTTGCCCAGAGAGATTATGGAATCTCCATCCTTGGAGATACTAAAAACTTTACTGGATACGTTTCCAGCTGACTCTGCTTGAGCAATGGGGCTGGACAAGATGATCCCAACAGGTTGCTTCCAATCTCAGTGATTCTGTGATTTGCCAGGGCTTCAGTACACAAACAGCACAGTTTGCTTGCAATGACCAAACTACAGTGAGTGCAGGCATATGCAGATATCTCACCATCGTTTCTTAGTGTGCTTTTTTTCCTTCTGCCACAAGCAGATTGCATCACCTTAAAGAATTTAATGCTAGTCTTAAGACTTAAGTGTGACAAATAATTAATTACTTAATAAGCAGTGCTAATTCACCTTTATTTCTTGTGTCCTTTTGACAGCTGCTGTGCACATTCCACTACTTCTAACCTTTTGGCATGTCAACTGCACTCATTCACCTAATTCCCACTAAAAGTCAAAATGCAGAAATTAACTCAAATTGAAGGCAAGTATGTAACTGCAACTTCATTATAGAAAGCAGAGGATAATATTTAACAGATGCAATCATGTCTGGCACAAATTTGTGAAACAAGAGTGAAACAATGCAATTCATAAAGATATTGCCATCTACTATTAGTACAGGAAAGATACAGAGTCACATTCAGACACCAAAATGTGTCAGAATACCATACCTTAGAGTGAAGGAGGGAAAATATCTTAAATACTTGGTTTACCAATGTTAAAAGTGTTGTAACTTTCCTAAGTAATAAGCTAACAGATTTCAACAGATTATTAAAGATATTTAGTACTTGGTCCTCTCTTGGGGGAAAAGGTTAAGAAAACTTTTTCTGAAGTAGTAAAAATTTCACTGTTCCTAGACTGACTTAATCAAGAAACTAGTAATCCTAGATGTCTGTAATAGGAATTTCTCTCTACTTATTGGAATTTAAAATTTAAAAATAATGCATCTTACAAGCTAAAACATTGATTTCTTCATTATGATGACAGTGTTGGTATAGGAACTGGTCTTAAATTCAACAAACACTAAAACCCGTGGCTATGGCAACCCCAGCTTCCTGCTGTAACCTTCCCAGCACAATGATACTTCAGAAAACAATTGTCAAACTATGGTTAAAAAAAAAGCAAGCTCATGAAATTCATGTAGTGTAATTCCCTGGAGTAAAAAAATTAAAAACCCTTGTCAGGTGGCAAGTTTAAAAAAATGAGGATTTCTGAAACGGCTTAAGTTCATACCATAGATCAGTAGTGAAGTAAGAAAATTGAAGTTGTGGTTTCACTTCTGTACGCTCTGAAGTCCACCATGTACTTCAGTCGCACATGGATTTAGTTTGGTATAGTTCAAATCCTGAAAATTTGCCACTTTGAGGTCAATGCTGTTGTGTAACCAAAGAAAGCAAGTAAGAGACCACAATAAAATCCTACCAAAACTAAATTATGGTTCTCTTATGCTAAAAAGCAGAAAGAGTTAGCACAGGAACAGGCATACTTCCTTACATGAAAATATACTTCTTCAGGATCTCTGGATATGCAGCACTCTGTTGGAATAGTAGTTTCCAGAAAAACCAAAACATAGTTACTCTAGGCACAAACTCGATCTGCCAGCAAGATAGGAGAAATTTGGATTAAGATTTCACAGTACTAATTCCAACAGGTTTTTAACATAGCTAAGTATACTCTGTTCTACCTGGAAGTGATCTTTTTTGCTCAGTATCATAGGAAATTATTAAAAAAGATGATCACAACTGTATATTCTTCTACTAGAAGAAGGGAACACATGCACAAAGCAGTAAATTTTCATATTTTTCTCTACACAAAGTCCTGAGTAAGAACTATCCATAGCTGTTCTGTTGTATGCTTCCAATAAAATTAAGTGCAACACCCTTGAGGACAGCAGACTGTAAAACCTTTCATAGGAAATAAGAACCACAGATAGGAAAATTGCTCATGCAAACAATAGGCTCTAACATAAGATAACCTGTCCTAAGCAAGATAAAGAACCACCTTGCTTGTAAGCTCAGCACAGAAAGGCAATTTTCTAACTTGCCATTAGAGCAACCAGAGGGAAAGACAGTGAAGGACAGAAATATGGTGGATAAACGTCCATAGTTTACAGATCATTCAAATCAAGTTTTTCTTTCCCACAACAACCTGCAGATTTTAGCAATTGGTATTAAAAAAAAAAGAAAAGGTTAACTTAACTGAGGTTTCTTCTCCCAGAGAGAAGTATCAGATGTAAAGGAACGGTGCAACAACTTAAAACATATTATAACAATACAGTTCCCAACTGTGTGTGTGTGCTGGTAAAACAATGCAAGGCACTTAAGAGAAATCACTTGTTCTTCTAGGTGCAATGTTTAAATAGGCCTTTGAGAAACCAAATTAAAGGTTTTTCTTTATATATCTCTAGACTGCAGGCCTCCTTTGCAATTAAATTATTAAATCCAATGGCTTCAAAACAATCAACAAACATGCCTGCAAGTTGAAGAAGTAGAGCTCAGACACCATTATTTGAAAAGCTCATATGTTGTGTATGTATTGCATCAAAATCACTCCCTCGAGCCTGGAAATAATATAAATATGCATTTATGCAGGACATGTTCTATTAAGAAATGCTGACATCATGAAGCTTCCAAGTTAGCTCCCATAATTCATGAAAAGGGTTTTGGAATGTGTATGCAACCATTTTTTTTAAAAAGTTTCATATATACACACACACAAAAAATATTTATTATTTTAAATTATTACATAATGGCACTATAAGCATGAAAAAAAAATCCTGTTAATATATTTTCACATTAGGGTAGTATCGATCTTGTGCTCTTTCATTAAACTTCCTTAGAACAAGATGATTACAGCTGATAACTTAGACAGTAAAATTTAAAGAGAAGTTGGCAATACTTTTAATTAAAACTTAGTATTGTCCACTGTTTGCAATGTCACCTTTAGAGCAAGAAAAGGCAATCTCTCCCACTACTAAATTTTCCCTTTCATGGTTAACACTTAATTGATCATCAGGAGCAGTAAAAGGATCCCGAGCTCGTCCTGGCTTGCAATGACAAGAGAAGCCATGCTCACATTGTCAAATAATCCGTGCTGGAACAACTCCCAGCTCTGTGTTAATTATGGTTATAACTTGATTTTCAGGCTCTAAAGGAAACTTCCACAGGGGGCTGGGAGGAAAGAAGCAAGCCACCCTCCAGACCTGAAGGAAACCAGCACTAGAATTTGCTATTGCTTATCACACAGTATTTCTGCAGCAAGTCCATAAATTTTAAGGCCCTACCATGCCTGACAAGAAAAAAACAAGTACGAGGAGATACTCCCCACACAGAAAAGCCTGCAGTCTGGCAACATGGGGAACAATCTACGAGACAAAAATTAAATTTGCTGATCTACCAAAGCCTTGATGGATGTTCCTAACCAGAGCATGTGGATGGCTCCGCTGCAGCAACGCACTCCAGGCTTTCAAGTAGGCTGTGGCCAAACAAGCAGCACCAGGTCTTCCTGCCTCATGGACCAGTGCTGTAGATAGGAGATTATATTTTATACCTGTATATAAACTCACCTCCAATGGGAAAGAAAACCTTCACACCACCATTTAAAAAAAAAAAAAAAAGTTTTGACCCATCCCTTTACAGATGAGAAACATGGATGTTTTCATAGAGCACATCTTACAACCCTGAATAAATCCCTGATCCCCA
This sequence comes from Phaethon lepturus, assembly GCF_000687285.1. Lineage (NCBI taxonomy): Eukaryota > Metazoa > Chordata > Aves > Phaethontiformes > Phaethontidae > Phaethon > Phaethon lepturus. The sequence goes on from NW_010564115.1 coordinate 21,389, forward strand.
CCATGTCAGTGGAAATGAGGAAGAAAAGTGCTCGTAACTCAAACAAGGCTCTTGCTTCCTGCTGTTTCCCAGCGCCTGCTGGTGTCTTACTGCTTTTTCAGCAAATGAAACTGAATTGCAAAAGCTGGCAGAATTACAATAGAAAGTACTATGGCCACAAGGCAGTATACGTTTATATGGTGGCTCCCTTGCTGAAACCAGCTACATAAGTGTGGGGAAAGATAAATATATGTTGTAATGCAATTAGCTTCTAAGCACAAAAGGGGTACAATGATCAGAAAAAGATTTATTAGCATCATCTATGAAAATACACAGTAAGAAATCAAAATACTAATCAGTGGTAGGAAGCATGTTCCTATTAAATTAGCTAATTACATGGTTGTCAGAAGGTGGGCAGTTAAGGTCTGAAGTATACTGTAAACTGGATTATAATTTACTCTTACTTTTAAGGGAATCTGACACATCTCCATCTGTCATTCATTACTTTGATAACTTGAACTCTTTTAAGTTAAGTGTGTTGTGCTGGGGATTTGCCTTACATTAAAGATTTTGAAAAAAATATCAAAATTGTTCCACAGTTTCTAAGGATGAGGCTAAAGAACACACTTTTCACATATTTGAAAACATTTATCTTGTGATCTTTTGAGATACTTTGCTCTTGAATGCAGTGAAGGACAACTTCTGCAACATACACAGGAAAGTTTGTGCATCTCTGTGATAACGCACAAAATTTGGCAAAACTATGCGATTTTGAGAAACCATAGTGAAGTTTACATAAACTTAGCAGAGCTGTGTGACTTTGCTAACACACTCTGTATCAAAAAAAATCTACTCAATAACTGCTCACAGTAAAGCGCAGTCTTGCAAAGGCAGGAGCAGAGCCTGAGTCATCTGCTGTTGACAGATCTCCGAGAAACAAACTGGCAAAGCATCCCATTTTCCCTTCACGCTGCCTCCCGAAGGGTAACCACCTGCTGCTCCCCTTGCCTCGAGTGCAAGAGACCTGCGAGGTTTGCTGAAACACGCTGACCTTGCTAAAGATGCATATAAGTCTCAGTCTAGCAGCACATGGGGAAGACTGGTTTGGGTCTGTATTTTTCTTTGCAGAAGGCATACAGAAGCTGTGACTCCTGTGCAGCAATGTAAGCTGTGTCTCCAGGGCGATTTGTGGCTTATTGACCACATTACTCCCAGCTTCTGAAACAAATGAAGCAAGTGCTTCAGTCTCTAGATAGTCCTTTTTTCACTCCTGCAGTGGGAACACAGTAAGTAAGTAAGAAAACACAGATGGAAAAAAATTTATAATGCACATGTGTGAGTTACCCCTTCACAGTCACCCTAATCACTGCAATACATTCCTTTCATGTGCTCACCATTGAGCTTAAATGCTCTTTAAATACCTCTGTGTTACTGAGATATTTAGAGCATTAGATCGTCTTTAACCAATCCCAGTAATTTTCTTTTTGTAGCCCTCAAGCTTCTCCAGAATGTTAAAAATATTTTTAAGAAACTGAAAAGCAAAAGAGACAACTAGATCACTACAGATGCAAAGAATAAATCTGCTGTATTAGCTGATAAAACACAATGACAGTGAAAATATCCAAGACCCCTACGATTGACCTGAATGGTATCTTTTCTCAATAATATCCAACTCTTATATTTCAAGGTAAAGCTAGCGGAAGGGAAAATTGAAAAGTGGAATGTTACCATGGAAATGTTTGACACCAAAGACAAATGGAAGGTCTCTAGGAAAATGGCTCAAGTTTTAAATAGCAGATATCCAGTGTAAGCACAAAAGCATAAAGAAAGCAATCACTCTGGAGAGTGTATGTTACATTTTTCTTTGCATATTTACTTGCCTGTTCATTTGCCTTTAGTTTTCTCAGTACCCGGACTACTACTTGCAAGCTGGAATTCCTAGTATTTTTACTGGGAAATGAACTGCCAAAATTTGTCTCAAAAAGTGTAGGATTTTTTACTCCTGTTTTAATTTCTAAGCCTATTTCAATCTAGCATTGCAGTCTAGAGTGTCTAGCAGTAAACTCTTGTAAAAAAAATAAAGTAAAAAAATCTCTAATTTTGTGCCAGCTACACCAAATCCAGCAAACTAAAAGGCCAATTTACATCTTAAACAGAAGCGGCTACATTAAGGTATGTAACTGTAAAGCGTAATTACTCAAACAACTAAAAGTGGCAACAATCACAGCCTCTAATTCTACAAACTTCACAATCCCAGGTTAGACTTTAAAGAATAATTTTCATTCCCACTCATACTGTTCTGTGACACAGCAAAAGTTCTGGTTCATTTGGGAATCCAACATGAACACACTGATACTGAACACAGCAGGGAGAGTTTAAAGTCACTGTCTTCTCCAGAAAGGGCTTAGATTTAGTTCCTTTAAGAAATCTGTGCGTAATGCATATTTTAAAAGACGGCTGTCCTGCTGAATGTAAGAGTACCGGGAAGTCATTCTAAGACAGCAAAGGGATTTTAAGAGTTTGTGACAGTGAAACATTATGTTTTAATTCCTTGCTGAGAAAGAAACTTTCAATTATAGAGAATGGCAGAAAAAACATGAGTAAATTGTCCAAATACACCAAAAGGTTTCAGTGATTTAGTGAAATGTGAAGTCTTAACAGCCTGCCCTGTTCTGTTGGACAAGAGGAAATGGCCTCAAGTTGCGCCAGGGGAGGTTTAGATTGGATATTAGGAAAAATTTCTTCACTGAGAGGGTGGTCAGGTATTGGAACAGGCTGCCCAGGGAGGTGGTGGAGTCGCCATCTCTGGAAGTGTTCAAGAAACGTGTGGATGTGGCGCTTCAGAACATGGTTTAGGGGACATGGTGGCGCTGGATTAATGGTTGGACTTGATGATCTTGAAGGTCCTTTCCAACCTAGTGTTTCTGTGATTCTGTTGTTATGCTGTATTATGGACAGAAATGATTTTGAAATTGGATTAAATTCAAATTAATCAAGATACTTACAAAATTTTCAGAATATTTACTTCAGCCCCCTAAATATACTTGTTAATCCTAAAAGTAATATGAAGTATCCCTCTTGTAAAGTATCACTCTTGTGAAGCTCTGTTCCAAATATTAAATTAATTTTAACTTCAATTACGGAAGCACAAACAGTACTGGCATAACAACATCAAGTAACATTTCACAGATGATGTTAGCAAATATTTGTTTATATAAGCTAAACCAGGACCACACGATCCCATTAGACATATGCATGCTGACTCTGAAAGGCAGATTTTGTTTCAGGGTGTTTTTTTTTTCCCCTCTGACAGCACCACTGTGGATTTCTAAATATTCCAAATTAGGATTTCTTGTGTCCTTCTTGTAACAAGGCCGAACAGATTGTAAATACACAGAAAAGCCATTTAGACATGGTGCTTTTATCCACAACTAAATTCCTGGCATTAAATGAAACACAGAACCTGAAAGGACTCCTTGCAGAGGCTTTGTCTAAACCAGTTAAAAGGTCATAAGTATTTTGTAATCTTTCGATGTAAACTCATCAGAACAGGAGTAAGTGGAGGAAAATAACCAAAAATTGTGATAATGTTGTAACAGTAGAAAGCTAAGCAACCCTACCTCATGGGAGGAGCTCATTATCTCTTGGGGAAAAAAAACTTCTATTGCAAACCCACACAGACTAACTTAACAATTTGGTTTAAAAAAAAAAAAAAGACAAAAAAAGCAGGTTGGTACAGCTCCCTGGCATAAGCAAAAGCAATGCTCATTTAAAGCTTGATGTCAGCTTGAATGAATTTATTTTAGACCCATGGCAATATCCCATTACACTGCAGGTTTTTTAATTATTAGGCATAAAAGCAGCAGTCTTAATAAATCCCAACAGTAAGCATAACAGCCAAATCATTTTACTTTCTGCAGACTCTCAGAGGCAGTAACTGTTACATTTATTCAGAGGGCAGCGTTCAGATCGGAGATGAATCTGTAGAAGCATCTGGAGACAGTTATTCAGCAAGAATTAAAAGCAGAACAGACCTGTGAGATTTGCGTCTGAAAGGAGGAAGCCTTTATGCACTGGAAATGGCACCGTGCCAGTGCAGAGGCTCTGAAGAGTTGCTATAATGGGTTGTGGTACCACAGAACATTCTACTCCATCTAGGAAGATGGTGCACTAGCAAAAGTCATTTTAAATGAGGAAAGGAGAGGATTTTCCACTTGTCTTACACGTATGTAAAATAGGGAAAAAAGCCAAGCATCCAATATGTTGTTCTTCTGATGGGATTAGGAAAAGTCATACCACAGAGAAGCAATAAAGCTATTTAGGACCTGGTTCCCCACCCCAACTCTCTTAGATTTGCCAGAATCCTTGCAACCACAGGGAAAAGACATTTTTACCTAAAGGAAACCTTCACAAAAGCATGGTAGGGCAGTTATGCTCTCTGAGTTGACTTGACTGAAACCTTCCATTACTGAGGAAATTCTAACTAATAAAGAATCTCAGTTAAAAGCATTTTCTTAAGCAGCTAATTCTTTCCTGCCAGATACTGTTGGGTTTTTTTTTTCTTGCAAAACATAAATAATGGAGTTTGTGAGGTTCCATCTACACAACTTAAATAACAACATCCTCAGCACGCAAAGCACCTCTGCAGAATGATCTAGATCTTACAAATGAAGGGCATAATTCAGTGTGCTACATGCTGATTTTTATCTTCCATAGGTTATAACAATGGAAGTTGTAACATGCAAGACAAAATACTTTGGATATATGTTAGCTCACTATGTTTCTACAATCCCTGCTAAAAGGAAATGACTTACAGAATCCCAATTCTGACTTATATTAAGTTCTTATTTCTGCCCCTGGTTCCCCAGGTGCACCTTTATCTTAGATGAAGCATCTAAGCTTCGCCTGTTGGTCCCCAGAGAAAGGACAGGAGGTGCTGCTGTTCTTATTAGTACACCCATAGCAGATTTCATGAACAGGATTTGCTATAATTTAAGAAATCCTATCACAATGGACAAGGTTACTTATAAAAAAATCTCATTAGAAGAAAATTTTTAGAGTTTATTATATTGGCTGTCTGACTTCCACCAAATCAGCTAGCCTCAGACACAAATCTTAACCAGTCCGTTAATTAGGATCTATGATAAACCCAATCTGTGTGATCACTAGGAGAAGCACCCTTTTTATAATTTTGTCTCACTATTCAAAAATTATTAAAGCCAGGAAATCTAGTATCTAAAGACAGCTACTATGGAGGAGGTGTTTCCCTTCACTAAATGCAAGGCTTTATTTTTGTTGTGGTTTTTTTTTTCTGATCAAGATTTCCCCCATCTGCTATGTTATCAATTACAAGAATTTGTCAGAGAGCTCTCCTGAGATTTCACTTGACAATCACTTGGACAGGAAAGGCTGCTTTTCCCACAGGTGTCTCCCAGGTTCAGTTGTACTGCCTTGACCACAGGAAAAACACACCACTGCGCTAACAGCAGTAATGATCAACTTTTAAAAGTCTATGGGGTTTTTCTGATCTGTTTGCAGAAACCCCAGCTCTGTGTCCCCACCATCCCACGGTTTCCCCATGTTATAGTGCACAGGGAAGAAAATTCCAAGCCATCTTGATGCTTTTCTGACTGTGGACCTACCTGTAGAGTTACCCCATCCTCCAGCAGAACAGTAACTTACGCTCTTCTGCCTTGGAAAGCCCATCTTCAAACTCATATTCTGGCCAAGAACAGGCAGGCTGCAGAGCACATGTGGACACACAGTAAGGCTAACAGAGAAAAGTAGACTGGTGATACTCTACTTCTGATAGAGGAGACAAGACTCTGGATTGACCCTTACAGAGGATTCAGAAGGAAAAAATCTTTAAAATGTCTCACCTAGTTAACCATATGGCATATCTGTTGCTCTTTATCAATATACAGTAAGATTATCAGAGCCAGGAGCCTTCCAAAACCTGATTTCCTACAGGGAGCCTGTCACATCCATGTTTTTTATTCAGATACTCCAGGTCTGTACGACCTCAAGTAAAGAAAAATAATTATACAAAGCCCACATGAACATGCTTCATCAAGGTAGGGATTATGGCGCTCTCATAATGGAGCCAAAAAGGGAAAGGCAGGATGACCTCAACACCAGATGGTGATGAAGTTACGAGTAGGAAGCAGAATCCAGGTCCACCTCCTACTTCCTCACCTGATAAATTCTGTCACCTACAGAATAAAAAAAAAAAGTACTCTCTCCATGTACCATAAAAAAACCCCCCTATCTACAAGCCCTTTTATATATATATCTCTATCTGTTATATAAGACATGGAGAGACATGAAGGAAACACTCTTTTCCTCTGTAGCTGGATCTGTGTATTATTTTTCTACCCTTAAATACTAAAGCTATGTTTTGATTTGAAGTTCTACTACACTTCATAAACCACCCAAAGACATTTGAAATGCACGGAATCAGCATTTGACCAGGAAAAAGTAAGTGTCCAAATAATTTTGGAAGCCACAATGATGCCTTTATAACCTAAATGAAAAGCGTGCAAGTATCAGACAGCTCATGAGATTCAGCACAATTCAGAAGCCATTGTCTGGCTTTGTCAGTGAGATTGCATATATTCACTTTCTATTTTAAAAAAGTAATTCTGACAACTAACACTTTTCAGCTTAAATAATGCTAGGACAGCAACTTTTTAATATTCCTTTTAAAAACTGGAGCCGTACATTTGAACTGAGAGAAGAAGAATCTTTGTGTGACAAAAGTTAACAGAGCCCATGCAAATGCTAAACCGCATACTGGATGGCACCCAGTTATGCAAAGCGAGAGAGTTCAGAAGTGGTGCTGATCTGTATTTGCATTCTGGTAGCACCCATCAGCTGTACTGCACCTGAGAACCAAGCACAATTTAGGTGTGGTCCTTCCCTGAGAAGCTATATGCTTAAACATAAAGGAATTGCCATCATCACCTACTATATTTCACCAAAAAGGAACTGGGGTATGCAAAGTTTAACACAGATGCCCTCAGACAGATGATTTGAAGGAAAGCTGTGAGCTAAGTCCTAACTTTCAGAATTTTGTGGCAGTATTTTCCTCACATGACTTTCTAATATCAGTAACTGGTGCCCCTGAGCAACTGCAGCTGTGAGATGGACACTGACAAAGTCAGCGCAAGCCTTCAAAAGTTGACATATATGCTCATTTAACACAATGCTCAGTATCCCTTTGAAAGTCAGCAGATTTAAATAAAGCACTTAAAAGAGCCTGCAGGACTGGAGTCCTGGCTATCTCAGATCAAAAAGGATTTGTGTCCTGAAACTCCTTCCTTAACTTTTTCCACATCCAGATTACTGTAGATGCTATTACTGCAGCTAGTCCATGCTGATTACCTAAGAAGTTTATTCGGCATCCACTAATCCCACCATCAGAAGTGAGCTGTCCCTAAAAACAAGTACCACAAAAGTGATTACTACAGTGAGCTCATCAAAGTGCATGGTTTTGAATTTACCTCTGCATTTTTCTCAGGCTCTTATTTGCAAAGAAAACCCATGAAAAACACTGAGTATTCAACTTCTAGGTATCTATAGTTACCTAAATTGCACAGAGTGTATGGCCAGGGGAAGGCTCCAGGGGTCAAACTGCTGTGCACAATCACCTTGTGGGAGGATTTAGGGAAGGAAGTGCCAGACCCTCCTCAGATGCCCAGGGAGCAAGAAGAGGCTATGAGTGAGAAATCCTTATTAGATACATGGGAACACTTTTTCATCATGAAGGTGGTCAAACAGGGGACAGGGGCCCTGAAGGGATTTGCATCCTTGAAGACCTTCAAAACCTGACTGGAAAAGTCCCCGAGTAACTTGCTCCTCCTGGTCCTGCTCAGAGACGGGGACTGGGCTGGAGACCTCCAGAGGTCATTTCCAGCCTGAATTATTCCATGACCTTGCTGTCAGAGACCATCCTAAAGAGCAGGCATACATGCAAGCGTAGCTGTGTCCCACACCTGCTAACAGCCTTCAAGCTGGTTCAGCTTCCAGCAGCACTGCCTTTGCCAGCCCTGCACAACCTGCTGTGAATCACTTGCTCTGTTGTTTTACCTCAGACCTCCCTATCCCGAGAGGTGCCCGCTGCCCTGGGGGAGGCCCAGCCACTACAGCCCCTGGGAGCACGTGGCTTGCACAGCACCCTGACACAAGGAGAATAAATGGTGTAATTTTTCTGTCTAACTGTCATATTTATTTTTTTTTTAAATCTATTTGTGCAACAGGCATATTGTAAAGTCATAGCCAGCTAGTTCTGGAGCTGCAGGTCTGGTTTTGCCAGGACTAATTATATTAAGCACTAGAATATGGTAGCATATGGCATGTGTGAGGCAGGTATCTGTCAAACAATTTGCAAATTATATACTGGAAGTGTAGTTCAAGATCCCGAACGTTACCCTCCAGTGTTACTAATCCTTTATGCAGATATGTGCTGTTTAATTACCAGTTGGGGATTATGATGACACGTTACATGACTAATTTTTCAAACTATAATCGTGCTATTCCCCCCACCCTCCTCCTTCCACTTTTCCTGTCAATCTCTTTTCATTCTATTTTGTTGCTGTTTCTCTTGCCAGAACCACCTTCTTTGGTAGCAAGTGGAAAACTCTGAAAGTGGAAAATACTGTATTTAATGTACTGCACAGAATGGACTCGGAGAACTATGCTTTCGCAGGTCTCAAAACCAACCCCTTCTACCCAAACTCTATGTAAGACTGCTTTGAACGCTGGTGTTTCCCAAGAATAGTCAATCTCTAATTATAATTTCCCTGATGAGAAAAATAACCACTATTGCCACACTATGTTTAGGAGTTAGAGACACTTGATAAGTATGTTTTGTATGTGAGTGGTCTAGTTTCGATACTTGGAGGAACAGTTCCCAGGAGCAACGTTGATACAGACACATTCTAAAATATTAACCGCTAATTCCCTTACATCCAATAGCCCTTTGATCCCAGAAACAAAACACAAGAAGGCATTTTGACAGCGGTCACAGGCACCAAGGAACCCATTGCAACATTTGGTTTTTTTAAACATGTAACAGAATTACTTCCCCCCAAAACCAGATGGCACAGGATTTCTGAAGCACAGGAGATAGAGGCATTCAAGTTGTAGTTCACAGTGGGCACTTCTTCACAGTACAATTCCATCAGGACAATTTCCAAAAGCATTTTTGACCAGAAGTATGTACTGCCATCTCAGACAGAGGCCTGGCTACTGGTGAGTTTGCAGGACTGGGACAAGTCATCACAAATTTCTTCCTTGCCTCTAACAGGTACTAATTCACTTCTTATCTTGCCAGAGATTGAAAGTGCTTTTGACAATTGAAATTACCTGACATACAGAGAACCCAAGAAGTCCCCTAGGTTACAAAGCCCTGCAAACACATCAGTGAGACAAAATTACAGCTGTGACTACCGATGCAATTTCTACCATCCTTCACTGCAGTTCCTCTATCGCACAAGCATTCACTCAAGTTTCCATACCCCAGGCACTATTCTACAAGCCACTACACAGACCAGCAAGGAAAAAACATGAATACAAAGCAAACCTGTCATCAGCAAATTGAAGACAATGCAAACCATGATGTCTTCATTACCCTGTTAACCTCACATACAACCTCAGAGTGTGACAGATGATAGAAAATAGTATTTCTTAATTAAATGAACAAACTCATTCACCACTGATTAACTCTTGGGAGCTTCATGACAAAAGAAGGAAGGCGCTCTCAATCTGGGGCCTGGAGAAGCACCCCTCAGTCTTCACATCAATGGACAGAAACTGAGATGAAACATAAAAGAACCAGTATGGACGTCTGTCTGACACATATTGCCAAGAGACATCACTCGCCAAATTACAACAACAAGCTTTACAGCATATTAAATTTCAGATGCAAATGATCAGGGCAAGCAGTATTACAGATCCAGCAGCAACTGCCACCTCATTACCTTACAGAGATTGCTTCCCCAAAGTGAAAGTGTTCACCTGAGGAAGCAAGACCACTTGGCCACAGAACAGCCTCTGAACAACGGGACTAACAAAACCACTTCAGAAAAGCATTAGCAACTCCCTGTTGGCACCCAACAATCGAGAGACAAATGTCAAACCGTAAAACCATACCATGCTCACTCCCAGAAACATATAGGAGTTTTAAATATATTGGGGACCTATGAAGAGAACAAAAGACAACATATTTGGTATGATTCTGAGGAAAGGTTTCAACTTCAGCTCCCATATTTCAGGCAACTGAATTGTGATCTCTCACAGGCTCCTTTTCAGAATTTCCATGCTGGGCTTCATCATTTTCCAGACAAAGTACGTGCTTGTAAAGAATTTTCATTTTTACTACAGCAGCTTTCTGATGAAAACATTTTATCGAAGTAATTCCCAAGCACACTATAAATCCAATACTAATCTGAAAATGAACAGGAAGCTTTCTTTTGCTATGATCAAACAGCACTTTCAAATAGTTCACAGCTTCTGCAATCAGAAGTGTTCTGGTTTTACTGAGATTTTTAGGCAGTATGTTAAAATTTGATCTTCAATTCTGAAGCTGTTTCTGCAAAAAAGACACAACCACCTGAAATGAATGGAGATGCAAACTCAAAGACATCTTTAGGTCACAGATGGTTTTCCCTCTACGTTAACATGATTTGTGTATACAAAATTAATACAACAGTTGTCTATTAGCTCTTGAGCTAAAATGAACAAGGTGTTTGCCTGGACAGCTGTAGCAAAAGATGCAGGTGTAATGTAGGACAGGAAAGCACATGAAACATACTTCCAGTACAGGTAACTGGCAGGCTGTACCACTTATTTCATGATCTACAAGTGTAGGGTCATATTTTGAAAGCTGAGGGGGTGGAAGATGTAAGAAGAGTAATTAACTCCCCAGCCAGATGTCAGCAGTGCTCATCTGGAGTAAGACTTCACAAAAAAACTAGGTGCAGGAAAGACATGCTACTACAAAAAAGTACAAGCAAGCCATATACTTAATTCTGCACACAAATTTAGAAAACCTTGTCTTTGGCAGAAATACAGGACAATTGCTTTTTCCACCTTCCTTTTCCCCCAAGTCACAGAAGCAGGATGAGTTACTGCCTGATGAAATATGTAGGTGTACGATCTCATAGATTCTTATTGAAGCTACTAAGCAGTAAGTGCTTCACTATCAATTTCATGTGAGAGGTGGGTCTGAAGAATAAGAGCACAGAGGGACTTGTTTATTGATGTAGTTAAGCTTTTTAAAAATGACAAATTAAATTTGCACTTTAACTTCTTTGGTAACACAAGAACCTTTTAAGAGGTTACTATTCCTGATTGCAAAGTGCATTAGCTAGAGGAAAGACACATCTGTTATTGCCATTCACAGCTAGTGGCTACAAGTCTGGAGGATTTCCAATTTTACCACCAAGAATAAAACTCCTGTGCTAACCACAGCATTTATAATGCTTCTAAGGGTACCCACACATAATTGGCGGCTGTTCAGAGTTAACAGGATAAATCTTTTGGAGGAAAAAGGCACTGAGGAGACACAGAGGGTCTTTGATCCGTAGAAGTGGGATAAAAATAATACAATTTGGCAAAAAAATCTGAATTATTTGTGCACTGTATAAATAGTCTTTATATACAGCTTATTATGACAGAGAGGGGGCATACAATACAGTGATAAACAGTCTTCTCTCCTTGTGAGGAGCGTATGGGAGCTAAACCTATGTGGTGCTTAGCTGGGAGAAGAATCTTCCTTCACTTGGACAGACCGCCTCCCCTCTTGATGCCCAGTTCCTCAAATTAACAGTGAGCCCCACCAGACATTATAAAACCAGCACCTTTAAGGTCAGACTTCCCAATTAGAAAGAGCAAAGAGCATGCACACGGCATGTTCCTTTGGGACTGGCAGAGTACAGGTCAGAAGCTGACTTCGCTCCTGGAGGTGGCAATGTCAGCGTCAGCTGGAGCACGTGATGTATTTTCGTACTTCATCAGTGCTTGACGGTTGCACAAATACAGCAGGAGAAAACCTGAAGACTCAGCAAATGCTGAAACAAACATATATCAAGCCAATTAGCAATCTTTCATTATTAATAATGAAAAAATGTTCAATGGTATGTCTACGTGAAAGTGCACTATGCTCTGTTTAAAGGCTGCCTTAAGAGTGTTAACCACAGCATGGCTTTTTGCTTTATTACATGCATTTTATGATGAGAAAAAAGTAATAGGGCACAATAAGACTTAACAAGTGAAATGTGGTTTTCCCTCTTAAAAAAATAATACAACACAGTTGCCATTTAATAGAGACAAGAAAAAGAGATTCTAATGCAATGATATACAAAGAGGCTCTGACTTGACCCAAAAACCAAACATCTGATCTAGATAAGAAGTTGTGAAAAACTCTGCTTACACAAGTTTTTTCTATTCAAAATAAAAATCAGCAGATTTAATTTTAAAATTTCACTTTTTTCCAAGAGGACTTTATGGGTACTAATTCAATGTTATGTAAAATAAAAGTTTAACAGCTTTTTCAGATTAACATGTTTTGAAAAACATTTCCCAAACAACATTATGCTAAGAGGATTTTAGAAACCCAGCCCAGAGGGGAAAAAAATGAATCAGAAATCAGCCTCTTGTCAGGCAAGTAAATATACAGTGGTCCTGATGAGGACAAAGAAAGGCTGATGCTCGCCAGAGCTGAGGAATGTCCCAGCACATTCCAAGACCAGCAGATAGTTCAATGTTGCTGCACGAGCTTGGGAGGGGGGCACAGGGACTGCAATGCCTGGGCAGCAAACATCTCCTCCTGAACATTATAGTTCAGCCTGACTGAAAAGCTCCTGCTCTGAAGCACTGTGTCTTGCATTTCGGCTAATGTTAACACAGGACAGAGCCAAAATGCTCTCCTTTCTCAGAAAACCAAAAAGAGCTAGCTTGTGACCTTCTGCAGGGGATCAGAGAAACACCCTAAGGGTCACCCAAAAGCAAGCAGCAGCTAGAGAGGAAATGAGGACCAAGCATGGGATAATCACAAGGGTTTATTAGATTCCAAAACTGCCCGGACGTGCTGAGTTTATTATAATCTTCAGTCCTAATGGTTGCCTCAGTTTACTCATAAGTCTTCTGTAGGAAAGGCATTGTCAGAAAGTCAAACCTCATCCCCTCTGTCAACCAAGAAAACGCCATCACAACACCCAGGAGAGATCACCCTACTTAAGACTGTATAGGTCCAGAAACAACTTTCTCAATTTGCAAGTATGTGAAAATGTCAAGTCATTGGCAAGGCAGTACGAAAGAAAAGAATCACTTTCTTCTCCAGGAAAAAAAAGAGCAAATTAAAAATCTGATACATTTTAAAAATAATAATAATAATAATACTGATACCAAGAATTAGTTGGAGTGGACTAGCTTTAGTTAGAATTGCTGTACTAATAAGGGATGCATAAATTTGACATCATACTGAACAATGAAGAGAGGTACAAGCATTACTGAGTCAACCATCCAGAAGTCAGAATGACAGGCTGGTTTTTGACATGACATAACTTTTTTTTTTTTTTCCTTATTCTTGGAGGAAGATCTTAGCTTGCAATCCTTTACTATGTCACATATTTGTAAATTTCAGCCCTCTAATTAGATATTGCCATCTCTTGTTCTCCCTTGTTTGACCACCACGAACCTTTCATCTTCCCTGATTGACCACCATGAACCTTTCATCTTCCCTGACTGCCACGAACCCAATGTAAGGGCTGTGATGGCCCACGGCCCTCCAAGTCTGGTCCTGCAACAGTAGTCAATGACAGGGTGCAGAGCACGTGAAGTGCCAGTTACAGAACCGATGCAAGAGAAATTCTTCCCTAAACTCCGCTCAATACTCAAGATTTCCTATCCCAGCTACTGTAAGGGGTGATGTTCTCACTTACCACTTAAGTGCTCATATTTGAAGAATCCTGTGTATTTTTTATTAGCTTTCAGTTTATCACCTTCATTTAAAGTCCCTTGGCTTCATTTAAAGTCCCTTGGCTTTTGCAAAACTGAAAGGCTAAATAAATCCAATCTATAATTTCTATGCTGCTCATTATGTGGAAAAACTGTGTTACATCCTTTCATATTCCCCTCCTCCCCATTCAGCAGTCCCAATATTTTTGCACACTATTTACATAATATTTATTCCTACTAGGAAAAATGTTTGATAACTTCTCTTACTATGACTTGTGGAAGGTAGGTGGGTCCAAACACAGGCAAGCATATACATATTAACATTGAAAATAAAGCTGCGATATCCTATCCTCATTCATTCCCTACAAGAATCCAAGCACTTTTCTGTGCTACTGTAACACACAAACCAAAGGTTTTAACCATGCTGACTGCAGCAAAACCTCTATAATAACAGTACATTAATAATACTTAGCACTTCACAGCCATAGCATTTAACTTTTCGACCACTGACCTCCAAGAGCTCAGCATCATTAAATCCATTCTGCACATGGGAAAACCCGAGACATGAAAACTTCCCCAAGGTCACTTGACAATCAGGTGAACAGCTAAAACCAGAATCCAGAGCTCCTAAAACACAGATTAGTCCTCCAGGCACTCAGCCACATGCTCATTTCCAAGGCTACTTAAAGCTGGAAAAGATCACCTAATTAGCACTTCTATTTAGCTGTTTTAATAGACCCCTCTCTTCTACCCTCCTGTTTGATTCCATTTTTAGGTACTTTACTTAAAGCTGAGTGCAGCATTGCAGTCTGCTGTATGTTATGCAAGTACAGTTTTATTCCGTCTAGCAGAATTGAAATTCTTCACAGTGCATACTTCAGAAATAATTAAGACAGATCAGGATAGCAAAAAAACCCATCAGATATCAACCTGCCAAAGCAACCAGTTTGCACATTGCGCTCTCTCCTCCTCCAGCTAGGGAACAACTGAATAAACGAAAGACTGTTCCTGGCTCTTGTGCAAAATCCAAGCAATTGCCCTTGAAAGTATGGAATGAAAGCACTCTTCATGGGTACTGTAAGCAAAAGGATATGGTGTCTGTGATCCACTGTGATGCTAAAGCATGGTAAGGAGAAGGAGATCAAGAGACAGGATACAAAACAGAGAGATAATGGTGGGAGAAGGAGGAGGAAGAAAATTGGAATAGAGCAGCAAGCATTTTTGGGAGGAATTGCATCAATTTCTACAAGTACATACAGCTGAGGAAAATAATTTTCACTGCTATTTACTTAAAATTAGTAAATCCCTTAAGTATAATATGAATGGGATCACTCAGAGGACATTTAAAAAAGCAGAACAAGACCCATATGGGTCCAGTGAAGACAACATGCACCTGGCAGAGCTAAAACTATCTTTTCTGCTATGTCACACAGCAAGTGAATGTTCCTATACAGTTCTGTCTCAGAAGGAAAAATACATTGCCTGGCATCTACGTGGCAAAGTCACAGCTTCCAAGTTCTGTAGAAGTTCTCTCTAATGTCAGACAAGGACCTCAGACAGCAGAAATATGCAACTCTCACAAAAGTATACACAAAGCTCCAAGTTGTGGCTGAGGCAGACTACCTAAAAGATATTTCAGCTTCCTTTTACCAGATGGTTTAGCCTGCTTGAAAGCAAAACAAGCTTGCTAAGCAGCATTGTATCTTCACTAGCTCTCCACAACTAAGTCCTGAAACCAACTGTTTTGTTACAGCCGAATGCATCAACAAACAAATACAAGGTTCAGTTATTAACTAGTAGTACTTCTTTTTCTCAAGTACCATCCCAAGGTTTTGCCAAATTTTGGTGGGTTTTTTTCCCCCCTGTAGAGCCTGTAAAGAGTTTCACATGAAAGCATGCATCAGCTAAGCAGAAAAGATGTATCCTTTAGCAGGCTAAAATCACATCTACCATCAACTTTACCATGTTGTACACACTTTGTTCTGCTGACATTAAAGCACATTACATTGAATGGGCCCTTGAAACAAAACCATCTGAAATATAAAGATCTTATTTAGGGCTGTTCCTGGGGCTGGTAAAGCTCCAGTCTACTTGAAGTGTGTTCTGTCTTCCCACTGAACCTACATTTTTCATTTTCTGTTGCAATTTTCATATTATCAGAAGCATTGCTCCATTTTTACATTAGCGTTAATCCCAATACATGCTAGTCTTGAGACAAATGTACTGGGCAGTGCAGGTAGACTAGACCTTAATAAATTTTCCTCAAGTCTCACTGTGATGTACATTTAAAAATTCTAATGCATATCTAATTCTAATTATTTTTCAAGTTCCAGTAAGACAATTACATTCGCTACTAATGCAAATTGTTAAGAGTCTAGTTAGAACCCTACCTTTCCACTGGGCACCACAATAAACTCAAAAGAAAATGTAAAGAACATTAAAAAATAATTGGATTGAGAGTCTATGAAGATAAATGATATTGTCTTGCTTTCTTTTTTTTAAAGCAGGAGTAAAATTGTGAGTATGAAAACGAGAAAAAAGAGCAGTTCTCTTAAACGTTCAAATAAATCTGTGCTGCAAACAACCAGTGTGACAATTTTTGGGACCCATTTTGAGGCACTCAGAACACTACTTTGCATGAAGTCTGAGTGTATGCGGCATGGTTGTGTTTTTCATTAGTTAACATCATTAAGGAGAAAAGAAGCAGTGCCTGGGTCTCTGTCTCTTAATAACTGTCGTTGGCAAAGGACCATCAACAACAAAGCAGCTCTTAAGAAGCAGAATAAGGACCTCCGGCAGACAAAGTGATGCCCCCTTACTCACAGCCTGGCTCACGGGAGCTAAGCAAGAGGCCACCACGGGATGAACTCTCATCATCTGAGCAAGGCTTTTGAGAAAAAGTGACAGAATCGCACAGCAGATGGATGTGAAGGCATGAAAGGATTAGGTGTCCATGCTCCCACTCACAACAGAGACAGAAATCTTTTGATATGCAGATGGTGAGACCAGAAGAAAGAAACCAAGAATGCAGGGGCATTCATGCATCATAGTCATGAAAAGCTGAGGTAGAGAGCCAGATGTTTGTGTGTCTTATTTGGGATGGGATTGTATATAATTCTCCTACAGTCCAGAAGTAAAACGTGATTAGTTTAGAAAATCTGCAAAATATGCATTTTAATGGCTTACACTAATTTTTTTAGTACAAGTGTTGAACTGGAAAGCAGAGTATCACTAGGAGGATGTTCTGGGATATGGCTCCTTGGGGACTGGAAAAGTGGTCTCAGACAAATGGAAAGCATGCCCGATTTCTAATAAATGGGCAAAGAACCCCCTTCTGGCACCAAAGGCCTTAATCTAGACGGCAAAGAAACTGTGCCTGGAATCTATTTAGTCAAGAGGACTTAAGAGGTACAGACCTCAGCAAGCTGCCTAAATACATTGTCTGATGGGCGTCTAACAAGGAGACATTGTAAAAAGCTTTGGAAGAACTGGAAATGCACTATACACAAATTGAAAACTTGAAATTAAAAATATACAATTTTATCAGAACATACTTAAAAATTAAGAGGTTACATACATGAGAAAAAAACCAACCTGGAACATTAATAATGGCATGCAGAGATAAATCTAAAACAAAATGTATTAAAAGAATGAGTGCTGATTCTTGAAAATTGGGAAACTGAAGGAAGGTTCTCCAGTTCCTCACAAGATCACTACATTGCTGTAAAAGACATTGCTGAGCACTGAGATTCTATACTGAACTGAATCTTCTAACTTTTAAAAAATGCATTGTAACAGGAGATGTGCTTTAAAGGAGTTCAAACACCAAAATTTTCATTGGCTTATTGATAAGTTTTCTACTTTTGGAAGAAGCAGAGACTAACTTTTTGGCCCAAATTTCTACAAATATTCTATGTTTCAAATGCTGACCTGCATATGTACTCTCTGCTAAATGTTAATGTAGATCTCTGCTTTGGAAGATGAAAACTAACCTCCACAGAACAGGTCCACTAGGGTCATGCCTTGAGAGACTCACTCAACAGATCATATTTTTTTCAGCATCAAGATCACCTCGGTGCAGGAATCTATGAGAAGACTATTTACAACCTGCAAAAGCTGACATCACTCTTTTGGAGGAAGATAATCAGAAATCAGATAGTCTAAAGAAAAAGGTACAGCTCCCAGAAGGGTTTTAAATCTGAACCCAAGGGATGTTTATACAATGTATTGCTTTCCAAAAAAAATTTTAACCATCCCCAAGTCATTGGTTCTGATTCCCATGTCATACAGGAACTTTTCAGAATTTTCATATGTGCAGATAAACAAAACGTATCTTCCAAGTAACTCACCTAATTAGAGTCTCAAGCTCTAATGTACAACATGAACCATCTTTACAAAAACAATTTATGCTGAGAATGTTTTATAGCCTTTTGTACAGCAAGAGCTGCTTCTGACATCAGAGAACTGTTTGACATCATCTAAATACATACTAGAAATAAAAGTCAGGATTATTTGAGCACTGTTCTGGAGCAGAGCTGAAGAGCACAAACAGATCATTACTGGAAGTCTGAACTATATATATTTGTACTTTTCCAGTTCATCAAAGCTCTTTCTACACAGCAGAGAATTATAACATTAACTCTTAAGCAAAGATATATAGGGAGGGGAAGAAAAAAAGGTGAACAACCTGAAAATGCAGCCCTCTCAGATATTTCTATCTCACTATCTACTGTCCAGAAAGATGTGCAGACAATCTGCAGCTAAACCAAGAACCCTCTCCACTACTTGTGTTATCTTATTAAAGGAAAAAATAAAAGACATAAAAAGAGGTGCTGGGGAGGGGCAGGAGAGCACAGTCCATGTTCCATCCGAGGGACAAGTGACAGGAACTCACAGACTGTGGAGCTTCTCCCTGTGTTTTGCCCTGGAAGAAATACTGACTGATAGTTAAAAAACAAAAAACCACACCACCAGCCCACACCCTCCAAAACCAAAAAAAGCCCCCACCAAACCAAAACACCCCAGCAGCCCCTAAGCAATGCCAGCCCCTGCTTCCCCTACAGGGATTTGTAAGTCACACAGTCCAATCAATAAGCCAGATCATAAAATGATCAGCAGTAGCGTTAGTTAATTTATTAACTGAAAAATAGCTCAAGCTGTGTCTCAGGTCTCACAAATAAAGGAAATGTTTATAACTGAGTTACAGGTGGGCAACTCTAAGGGCTGCACAGGATTGTGGGAAAAGCACTGACTTCAAGGGTCACAAATAGCATTTTTATAATACAGCTACAGATTTTTCTTCTGAAATTAAATTCTTCTCAGACTTTTTTGTGGAGTCAGCAAAAACTATTTTAAGTGCAGTTCATTAGCATCCACAAACCTGGCTGCCTGTTCTGCTGCCTGTATGGGTGAACTCAGAGAGAAGTGGAAAAAAGAGATTTAATGTGAAATGGTCGAGTGACTAAAGTAGAAACAAGCACTGGCTCCACAGCTCTTTGTGTTGCTGGAAAAGATACTCCTGTCATTCTTCTGCCTCCTCACTGGGGGAAAGGGTGTGTGTGCAGGTTTTCCAAGCTAAAAGGCAGAGAAGGAGCAGGTGCCCTGGAGAATACAACCTCCTTCAGGTTCAAACCTGGCATTTGGAAACACGGCATCATCTATCTGGAGTCTGTAGGATTTTAAAGTCCTGTATCAAAGGGCACACACTTCATTTACAGATACTATGTGAAAGTTTAAATTTCAAGTGAGTGTTGATGGGAAACAACTAGGAGCAGTGAGTCTTTGGTGAGCACAGGAATATCATACAGCATAGGAAAGGGACTTGGCTCTTCATCCTGTGTTCTCCGCTAAAGGGAAAGACAAAGAATAAACAGCCATCTTTGCCACATTTGCTCAGTTGCTTTAGTCAGTAATGTTCAAAATTAAGCTACAAGGAATCAAGTTATTTCATTCACCCTTCTTGTCTGAGTAAAAAGGCCTTGGTCAGTGTGCTTTGCCACCACAGCTAAGGCTGCTTTTGGAACCTGGCCTGCAACGCAGCCAAGAATGACTATCACAGTTACTGTCCAAGGAACGGCCCCTTTGCTGCTGTTATGTGTTTGCTTGAATTTGCTTTGTTTTTCTGGTGCTATATTTAAATGTTGTGCCTCTGTTAGCCTCAAAAGGGTAAGATAGCAAATCCCTGATACCCTCTGCAAATAGAAGCCTGACAGCATTTTTTTAGCAGATGTTAAGAATTATAACAGGTTGCACTGCTATTTTCTGTGGTTATTTGCCAAAGTAAGCCCAAAGCATCCCCACCAATAAGCTGACATTTAGAAAAGCACTCCAAAGCACAGTCACAGCTGGATGATCTATTCACCAATATTCTTCCTTCCACTCCCCATCCAACAGTGGGATTTGCTGCAAAATGATTAACTACCTTACCACCATCTGCACTCAGGTTCCATTAGTAACCCAGGCATTTCAGGAGCTCCCAGCCCTGCTCAAGCTAAGTCAAATTACTGCTTGCTGATTCATCAGTCCAGCTAAGCCAGCCTGGAAAATGCAACAGGTAACCAAACACTCTCAGAACAAATTAACCTCTCAAACAAACCAGGCACGTCACACCTCAGGAACAAATCAACCCCTACATAAACAGGTACTTCATGTCCTATTCCACCAGTGTTAACTACTGACAAATACAAGGAAAAGCTCGGGTCAGGCCACGGTTGCTCTACACAGGTTGCTGAACAATAGACCTTCACCTTGCTTGCTGGCAGACGCTGCAAATCCATGCCTTCTCCTTCTTCTGGTAAGAACTGCAGCTCTTGCAGATGTTGTACTTGCAGTCTTGGCACTGTCGCTTGCTGTTGATAAGAAATGTGAAAGGGGAACAGCAGCGAATACAGCAGTGCTCGTTGAACTTCTGCTGCTTAGAAAGGATGCTGCACTTGTTACCCTCTTCATCCAACTTCTGCTTCATTTCACTGGAATGAAAAGCAAAAGAACAAAAACATAAACAAAATTTCAGTGTGAAATTTTCCCTTTCCCTTTCTCCTCTTTCCACATCTTCATGTTATACTCTTTAAATAACTTTTGCAAGTGTGAAATAAATGTCAGAAATGAATATTCTAAGTCTAGAATTGGGAAGCAAAAACTGTATTCCCTGGAGTCACCCATGGATGATCCACTTAAACTCTCTGAGTCATGAGCCAGGGCAAACAATCTCCCTTCACTCAGCTCCAGTGAGACAACCCTCAGAAGAGCCAGGCTGCTACTCCAGGTACTCCAGCTGTGCAAAGCCATAGCATAATTTGAAAATTCAGGCCTGCTTTCAGGACACTTTATAAACCAAAAAATCAGTCTGTGAAAGTCAAAAGACTTGGTGCACATCAATAAAAAACAATTCAACTGATCAACAGTTTTGAAAAAAAAAGTGCACAGTTTGCTTTGTTCTGACCCATGGGGTCATATTATTCATAATAACTCCAATTTGTCGAGGAAGATTAATCACATACTTCATTTCAGAGAGATTTGGGTGTTTTACTAGTTAGGACCAATACTAAGCTAACTTCCAACTGTTCATGAAAGTGTTTGCAGACACCCTAAAGATTTCTGTTTTCCAGCAGAAGAGCTCATTTATTAAAATAAAATAAATTGTGTGTGTGTGGTATTCAGTAATTTGCTATCTCCCAAGATGCAGTGCTTTGATATTTTACAAATTAGGCAGTATATTCCACGATATTAGTAATAAAAAACATCCATAAGGAACAGTTGTGTAAGTAGACAAGTCTGCAAATTCATCACACAGATTCTGGCATGTACAACTCTGATATACATTATGAGAAAACAAAAAATTAGGATTCATGAAAAACATGTTAAATAAAAGCTTATAGAACAGTACGCTCGTACATATATTCATTCTTTCCATTTCTCAGAATTAGTGGTGGCTACCTTATTATTTCCAGATAAGAACTACTTATAAGGTTAGAGTAACACAAAGGTCTAAAAATTTAAAGGTACAAGAGATAGACTAAGTTGCACGAAGACAGAGTCGTGACATGCTGACTTACCCTTAAATTAATGCTTAAATATCTTGCTACAGGAAAAAAAGAATACACTTATTGCATACTTATTCAGGAACTCGGCCAAGATCATCTATAAGCATCATTATGAGCCAAGCTGAGAATTTTAAAAACACTCGCATTACTGGGCTATACATCTTCTTATTTGCCATTTCTGCCTCAGATTTGTAACTCAAAATAAAACCAGCTTATTTTATGAAAGTCTGATGGGTCAATTCTAAACCTCAAGTCTAAAAGGCAATCAAGGCAGTGATCTACAGCATATAATTTTTGAATTTGCACATACATAATATTTAACCATATTCCAGATACATATCTTCCATAAATTTAAAACAATAAAAACAATGTATGTTTCTGCTGTTTGTCTCCTGCACAAAGGTTTGGCTACCTTAGACCAGCTGCTCAAAGTCAAGTAAACACTCTCAGAAGTTTCAAATAAACAAACTTTCTTTAGGATTTTTGTCCAGATGGCAAAACTTACTTGGTTTTCCACATTACTACAGAACATTAGAGGTGAAAAAGGTAAGAGATTATAATGTAAGAGAGGAAATGTCTGAATTAGGCAAATCAAACTGGCTTCCTCATGTAAATTGATAGAATTATCCCACAGATTAAATGGAATGGTTAGACTAGCTTGCTTTCTCTCCATTCCTCCCTCCCACCATGGTACCACATGGACAATCTTTCCAGGGGAACAGGAGAGGAAGTGAGCTGTTCCCCACGTTGCTCCTCCATCCACAGCATTCCTCCTGCAATGCAGCAATGGAGTGAGACAGAGCAATGCTTCTGCACAGGTGGTCAGCTGGGAACCCTGGGTCCCAGGAGTGAAGCTGGTGAAGATAAAGGCTGTATGGACAAGGAGGATTTTTGGCATGGAGAAGAGTCAGTGGCCAAGATGCTGCAATCTTTGCTTCAAGCTGGAGACCCCAGGCAGCAGATGCTGGCCTCCCTGTAAGATGAGAACAGCTACGGAGTCAAGGTCAGGAGGAGCAGTGAAAGCAGTTATTTTTGTCGTCACGCAGCCCTATTATCTCCCAGAATTAGTAACACTGATATTTGGTAGTATCAGCCTGCACACTCAACATTGGCATGCTTGATGGCTTTTGAACCCTCATTAGGGCTCTTATACATGACAGCAAGATAAACCACAGAAGCAAAGCCACCTATTAAAGCACTACAATAATGCTCGCGCAATATAAAATCAGGCAGTTTTGTTCACAACAGAGCTAATAAAGCCTGATACCTAGAAAAAGCTGAGGACACACTGAAGCCTTTTCATCAGCACAGGCATTAATTACATCTTTCTCCTCTATCTGGCGGCCAACATTCATTACAGTGGTAGAACTTTAATATCATTAAGGCATCTGCCTCACTGTTAAATAGGACTAAAATTGGCCAACAGATTCAAAAAGTCAATAGGATAAGGTTGGACATGCTGGCAGAGAGAGAGCATGTCAGAAAAAGCCTCATTTCTACAGGAAACCAGGCAGAATGAAAAAGAAAGCAACACACATCCCTCTAATGGCTGTAACAAGTTAAGGCCCTTCGGCACTTCCTGCCAAAGGCTATTCTAGTTTCTATCAGGAGTCAAATGGCAAAAGGGACTGTCCAGCAGGACTTGTTAGTTGAAGCCAAAAGGCTACTCTCCACAGTCTTTCCTTAGAAGTAAAACACCGGTTTCATATGAAGATGAAGTGCTGCATAACACAGGTAGGCAAGTCAGCCTGCCTGGTTTGAGGAAGATTACATAGTCAAAGGGAAAAGTAGGCTCTGGTTTTCTCCCAGCGATACTGAGAAAACCTCACTTGCACGTGATTTCATCTGGATGATTCCTGTGAGCAGGGTGATTACTGTGAGCTCCAACCTCAACACACTGAGAAAGTTTGTAGTGCTAGAACTCAGGAGGTACAAGTTGAAGTTCAAAGCATCCCAAGTTTGAAAGTCTCAGACTTTACCTTCAGGATGCTCAAATGGGTTGGTGCAAGAAGACTGTAACAATGGTCTAAGGAAAGGAGTGCAGTCAACAGCACTGATCCTCTCATGCAGTGAAACTTGCTTCCAAAAGGATGATAGCCACCTGTGAGGACATGACTTTTTCTAAGAGGCAGGTCAAACTACACAGCCATTGCAAACATTCCCCCTTCCTCCCCATGCAACGTCATTCCCTCAAGAAAACACAGATGAGGGGGGTGGGACAGAGGAAAGAGGGAGAATGTGTGTGCACTCATTTGCGCTTACTTCCCCCAGCATTACTTCCCCAAGGAGAGAATGTTATATATTTGCAGCTGTGTATATGTAGTATGTGTACAAATAAGCAACAAAAAAAGACTCTGCACAAAAAGTTTTGCTTTTCGGGAAAGGATGGAAGAGTGGGAAGCACAAGCTACAGAATTTCTTCACATCAGTTAAGTCACAACTGACGGTGCCCAGCTATTACAGTTATGTGTAACATAGTAATAAGGATCTGCAGAGAACTGCTGTTTGAATGAATCTCAGATTGGATTTAATTTTCTTAAATGAGTGGCTGCATTTCACCAATTGCCTATAAATATAAAAGAAGCAAAGAATACTCAATAGATACCCAACAACTGTCGCCAAGACTAATTCTGTCAAAGAACATTTTATTGAACTGTAAGTTCCAAAATATACAGGTGCATATTTAGATTTTTCCAGAGGCTTGTATTAATTAATCTGCAACAGTTTCCATAATAAATATGCAATTAATTTCAGTCAATGTTTTGGGTGATAGACTCCTGGCATGTAATCCTACACAAAGTCAAGTTAGGAACACTTTCTAGCACTATGCTTTGAATGTAGGTTTTGCTATTACATTCTGAGGGTGAATAGTTGCCTTCCGTGCTTTACCCGCTATGTTTTTTGTTGCCCTTTTAAAAATGTAAACAGCTATCATTGTCATGGTTTATTTCTTTTTAGTGTCTGAGAGGATTTTAACTGAATTTGTGAGAAGTACAATATTCTACTTTGCTGGTTTGTACAGTGGTTTACAAACGATACAGTGGGTTAGGTATCATGCTGAAGACAGGTACTGCATAGCACATTGCAAGGGAGGGAACTGCTGAAATGCAGCTGGTGAGGTGTGCAGGCATTCAACATGTCTCATCGCATGACTGCTCTTCAACAGCTGGGCAACAGCCTCTCTGAAATACCTTGTCTGATAAGTCATCTTTGGACTCTACAAATAGGTAGCCCCTTTTGTTTCTACAAATAACACTGATTCAGACTTGTAAATGTAGGACAAAACCTAGCAAACTCAAGCTACAGGATTGTTTTCCTTGCTCTTTACTGCCACCGATTTAGAGTGTGATTAGTCCAAAGTCACCAGCTTTTTAGATGCTTTGGTTTATCTGCTGTACAATAGTGATAACAGTAAAAGTCACAATGGCAATAATAAACTTGTGTGATCTAAATATTTAGATAAATATAAATGTATACAGAACACCTTTACAGCATCTTTCATTTAGCAACCATATAGTCCTCTCCACTGCTGTATTTTTGTAAGCAACGTATTTACAACTAATATTCACAGCAAATGACCCTCAAACTTTTTACAAGACCTGACTGCCTTGTCTAAATTAAATTCTGTTTCAAGTCACTTGTACAGTATACTAATTGAGTTCCTACTTACTAACAAGTAGGATGAGATGTATCTGGTGCAGGACTGTAAAACTGAATGCTCTGTGCTCTGGACAGGCTTATTGTGGTGGGATTCAACCCAGGACAGGCATTTTCCCTGTGCAAAGGCCTCAGCTTCAAAAACAGTCTGGCAGGTTCAAACATAATTCTTCAACATTTGCCTGAACAATGCCTTCTCCTCTAATAAATTTCTTTAAAACAATTGGTTTTTGTATATAATTGTACCTCCTGAATACAGAAATACAAACTTGTTTGAGAAAAGCCTTTGTTTTTCCCAAACCCTCTTTTATAAAAGTTAGGTCTTTTTTTTTTTAACTGGCAGTGTGATGAGGATGCTTGTTTCTCTGAGCTACAGTTTGACATTCACAAAGCTCCATGACTGTAATTATTCTATATTTTAATAAGTGAAACATCCTAGATGGCCCCCTTCCTCCTCAAGAGGCATTACTGTGATTACACACTCAAGGGCTGGGGTCAGGTGGAGCTATAACCTCAAACTGCAAAGGCAACAGCCATATACATGTTGGCAACTTGCCATAGTAAGATAATACTGTGAGGTTTAAAAAAAAGTGGAAAGAAGCCTATGATGTGTTTGAGAAACAGGTTAAAAAAAAGTCATTTGGTCTATTGCTTTCTTGAGTGATGGACAAATACAATTTTTCCTACTGTTTAGCCACCTTTTAGCTTCCCCAGCAGAGACCAGAAGTTAAATCTATCCTAGTTGCCTGCACAGGAGAAGAGGAAAATGGAGGGACAATGTTCCTAGGAGTTACAAAAAAGCCCATTTCCTTCACATCACTCCCTCCGGCTGAACAGAGGAGCAGCGCATTGACCACAAGTTACCAAAGACAGGTAGAAACTTTATCCTTCAGTGCTACAGATGAGGTTTCCTGTCCTCTTAATTCACATTACATCTATTTCATGAAATAGGCTACCTTTTATCCACTTGGCATTTGAGCCTTTTGTCCTTCAAAGAGTAGTGAGCAGGCAGCATACACTGCAAAGTGCTTCTCTTAGAGAGGTTGTTCTGCTCCGCTGTGTAACTGGTTGCTCTCTTCTCTGCTTTTGTTTGCACTATTTCACCTCTTAGATTAGATTCAGAGCGGTCCAGGAAAATCAGAAATTTGTCTTAAAACCGATTTTATTCTTAGTTTGACCACTGTTAAGAGCCTTAAAACATTTTTTCCCTCCACAGAAGAGAATCCCTGCAGACGTTGTTCTGGCCAAGCACCCTTCATATTCACCTACATGTACAAGCTACTGACACATTTTGCTTAGCAGGTGACCTGGATTTCTACATAGTCTGGGGAGCAGGTGAACAAGTTCTGATGTGCCTGTTCCCAGTCTTTCAGAGAAACTGTTGTCACCAGCTGCACCTCATGTTTTTCCACTCCCACAGTCAGTCCAAACCTGGTCTGATGGGAGTTGCCTTGGGATACAGAGATCAGCTGAAAATACAAGTTCCACCAATACCTTCTAAGCTACAATGTTGAAGGACAAAGGGCTTTTCCTATTCAGAGGCTAAAGTGTACACAGTATTCCCGGTCTTTGCTCTCCTTAGACCTGCCAGATGTGTACCAGACACTGGAGTGGGGGTAAAGCTCCTCTAATCTGTGCAGAACCTGACAGTCTCTTACTCCTTGACTACTACCACAGTGAGAAGAAGTCACAGGCTGACTGTGGCTGAAATTTCTCTCCCATTCACATTTCCAGTTTGATGTTCCAGGTCCCAGATTATGATTACTAGAAATGGTTCCCACCTATGCTTTTGCTTCCTCTCTCCTTCTCCTGACCCCCAGAAGCAGGCCAACCAGGTTAGTGCAATACTGCTAAATTTAGGGAAAAAACTCACCGGAAGGTTTACAGCTCCTCTCTGATCCCTGCCCAGGAGTTAACTAGCCAGAACTGCCAAGGAGAACTGCTCAGCATTTTATTCCTTACATGCTTTCTATGCCACAAAGTGTGGCACGGTGCAAATAGTGATGAAGCTATACATTGACAGTGTCATGTATCTTTTCACCCTGCTATATATACAGGAAGAACCAAATTCTCCCAGCAGGCATCCATCATTATTTACTCTCTAAGGCTTCAGTGCTCATTTCTTTTAACTGCCTCTTCTTCTCAGACAGTTTATTCTTCTCCATGAGGATGGGCATCTAACACAACTCTCTAGTCCCAGCCAGTGCAACACCATCACTACACACACCTTTTATTTCTCTTACGTCTTTGTTAAATTGCCCCCCGTGAAGCTCTACTTGCTCTCTTTAAAAAAGTAGAGCACAGGACAGTACTATGTCCCTTTACAGCAAATGCCAAGTTAATACATTATCTTAAAATTATGGCCTTTTTTCCTAGGCTCCTATCAACACAGTCACAATGGTGTCTCATGCTCAATTTAACGCTTACTACATCTATTGGTATTCTACACATTGCTGGTGCTGTCAAAAAGCCATGCTAGTACACATGCCAACACACTGCTTGCAGCTGGGGAGCCTTTGAGGAACACACATCACTTTAATCTGTGCAGAGGGATATTGATCCAGCAACAGTAGCTGGCTTTCAAGGAGGATCAGACAGCAGGGTGTGTACCATAAATGGGGGCAGGGGGGAAGTAACATCAAAAACAACCCAAAGCAAAACACAAAGTCTTTGGGAGGAGACAGAAGGATGGGACACCTCAGCATTCAAGCACCAAAAGGCTCATAAATAGTTATGAGTAAGTCACTTGTATCAAAAATCAGGAAAATTAATATTTCACAGTCCAATTACTCCAACTGCAGTTGCATTCTTTTATCTAAGATCTTACTAGCATCTCTTAAGGGTTTTTTATCTTCAGCTTTTCATTTCTATAAAATTAGTGGGTATTCCTATCAAATCTTCCTTTTTTATTTTTCTTTCCTTCTCTTTTCAAAAGTAGGAAAAAACACTGATGGTGCTGCATATATGCTATCGGATGATCTTGTCCCATTAAATTCTTTACAATTGTTGTCAGT
Organism: Phaethon lepturus; assembly: GCF_000687285.1. NCBI lineage: Eukaryota > Metazoa > Chordata > Aves > Phaethontiformes > Phaethontidae > Phaethon > Phaethon lepturus. The sequence goes on from NW_010564115.1 coordinate 50,040, forward strand.
CTTGCCCTTTTGTCACCTAACTCAAAAGGCCTGCAATGACATCCTGTTGCCCTTAAAAAAAACCTATGCTAAGGATTCAGCGACTACTGTGTGTTCAGACTGAACACTATGTCCATAATACATACCACGTGGCTACCAACGGTATGAACTCTGTAACAGAAGTGGACATATGAAAGGTGAGCTGATTGGCACACAACTTCAATGCCACCAGAGGTCTCATAGGATAGCAAAGTATTTAGGAGCTTAGGGTAACTTTTATGTTTAGAAAAGATTAAATGATGTACAAGAATAAAACCCTATTTCTTAGAAACCGTATTTCTTAAACAAGCCTTTGCAATGACAATTGTGGAGACTAAGTGGACTCCATGTTACCCTACTGACATACCCCATTTGCCTCAATGGATGTTCCTTGGAACTGAATAAATTAACATTAAAAGACAGATGTATACCCTACATTTAAAAAAAATGCAGTTATCATTCTACAACCTGAGACAGCACTATTAAAAAAAAAAAAATCAGTTACCTGCATAAAAAAGTAGCACGGATTCTGGGGACAATCTCTTTCTAAAAATAAAGAAATCCAGCACAGTGGAAACACTGTTGGTGTTGGTTGGTTTTGGTTTTTTTACACTTGCAAACACTTCTGATAATGGGAAAAGAATTGCATTGACACCTTCATATTTCTTATTAAATACCATAAAATAAATGTCATGAAGAACAACCTGTGGAACCTTTGTGCTAACACAGTTGAACCAGTTAGACTGCTGACAGAATCATAAAAATGCCAACATACGCAACGCTTACCTTTGTCTAAAAAACGCGTATCGAGCGCAGCATTTACTAGAGATCAGTCAACACCAAGACAAGTTGTCATTCACTTGCCCCAGACCAGTACTTTGCTTGTCATACCAGGGTCTATCCTAATCTGTTAACAATTTCATGCTCAGATGAAGCCGTTTCACAAAATGAATGATTTCTGCTTTATTACTCTACAGACACTATGCTAGTGGCTCTTAAGGGAAGTTTCCTTCTCTGTTGCAGGCACAGGCACTGTCAATCAGCATCTATCATCAGTTGGGACTGACATGTCAGAGTGTAGATAAATGAAATAAATAATATACTGGCATTATTTTAAATTCCTTCTCACTTTTGTAAACCTGCAAATCATCAAGAGATGCTGTATTTAAGCCCATTTTCTTTTGTTATGTTGGATATCACAGGAGCACAGGCTGTGCACCACCTTTAACTGATAGGCTTTGAAATCTTCTGCGGGAAGTGGAGCAGCGAGGGAGAAGCAGGTCTTGAACTACAGAGAATTCTGGGGAGCTCTGGGGACATCGGAAATCTTCACATGAAAGCCGAAAAGAGCTTCTCCAAGAAGCAGTGCTGTGAGTACAGACTCTTTTGCTCTCCCATTCTAATACTGCCACATGGAAAATGTAAAAATAAATCTGGGTTTTAACATACTTTTTTTCCCCCACTCTTCTTTCTCATCTGCCCTCCTATCTCAGAGACCACTTTGCAGCCAGGTAGGGTGTTCTGAGGTGAAGTACTTCACCAGTGTTGGGGACAAGCACTTCTGCTGCAGGTGCAGGACATTCTGGTTAAACACTGGGTTTAACTGATCTATTGAGAAGGGCCAAAAGGTGTGCTTCCACATTGGACATCAACCACAAGCGATGATAAGCTAAAAGGTTTTCTCCCTGTCTCACTATTACATCCATCCTGAACCACTGACCATTACTATCTGAGCCTATGCATCCAGTCAGTTTTCATGCACTTTATATTTTCACCTATATGTGCCACAGCCTCGCAATGTGACTACAAAATGGTAAGCTTAGATTATTATTTATGTTAGCATTTTCTGACACCTTCCTCTTAGATTACAAACACGTAATACTTTACGTTATACTACCGTATCAAACATCCTAACAACCTAGCAAAACATCATTACAGTTTTACCACCTTTCTTACATGCCTTCCCTGATTTTTTCCCTCCCACATTTGATAGTGATTTATAGTTATTTAAACATTTGCTACATTCCCCTCTATCTCATTTCCTCTCAATAAATGTCATTTTGGTCTCCCTGAAGCACATTTCTCACTGCCTCTCTGGTATCCTTCCATAACTAATATGTCAATATTTCTTGCCTCATTTTTAGCTAATTATAGTAGAATTTTATTTTATCTTTCAATGTCCTTTCCAAATAATGTCCAGAAATACCAAGAAGTCTATAGAATTGCACTGAATCAACAGCATTGATAACTACTTACCACAAACAGTTTATTTGACCTGATAAACTCCACAGCCTAACAGCTTTCTATTTCCTACCATCTATTAAGGGTTATCCTACATATTAAGCAGCGAAAGTGTAGTCCTAAAAGCCTCTAATGCATTATTTCCGTATCAGTCAGTCTCTATTTACCACTTTGCAGCTCAGAATAGTGCATTTTGTCACATAGTTAATCCTGTCTTTTTTCTCCTTCTTGTACCAAGTGAAAAAAAAAAGTTTAACATACTTAATTCTCAGGTGCATCTAATTTTACAGGGATGAAAACTGAATTCCTGGCCATATTGACCAACTTCCTCCGAGTATTTCACTGTGTATTCATGATCAGTAGAGGAAAGCAAAGTATTAATCAAATGCCAATACACTTGTAGCTTTTACCTGCACTCCCCCCTCCCATTGGTCACACTCTGTGCCTCTGCCCATGTGCTTCTCACTGGACAATTTCAATACAAGGTCATCTGAAGTTAATGACCATTTTTATCCCTTTTGGTCATACCTGAAGAACGATAAACACAGACAAGCATTCTGAAGAATAAAGTATTGTTCAATTCAAGCAGACCAAAAATATTCAGTGAAAATATTTTCAAAATGCACATACTTTTATATCATACTTATGTGCAATACATTCTTTGCATCACTGGTGACATCTGAGAGTCTACCTTTCTTAGTAATCCAATTTTATGCCTATATCAACTTGAAAAAAATTCCTTAAAGAATAGAAACACTCCTACTACATTGAACAGTTCTTCTCCCAGTGCTCCTTTCACAGTGGCATCTGGCTTGACCTTATAAAACACAATTCATAGCCTGGCTAGTGTACAGAAGGAGAGTATCTCAGACATTGGCTCTGAAAATCTCTGAAGTATTCACGATGAGTAATTCCTCCCTCTTCCTGGCTGGACTTCCAGCAACACAGACCTACAAAGATCTGCACTAGAATCAGTGTTGTTACTTGACCCTTCCCCACAGAACACACAGCAGAGTAAACCAGAGCAGGCAGCAGAATAAACAGCAGAGCTTGCTAAGGAACCAGGTTTCAGAGTGTGACAAGTCACAGCATCAGAGAACTGTGCGTGTGTCGGTAAAAAAAACAGCACAAAGACACTTTGCATACAGACGAGATGAGTAATGCTTCATACACAAGGGCCTTCTGCCTGATGAGCTTGACTTTGAAATTTGCCTGTCCTGACCACTGCCTGCCCAGAACAGTAGCTGCCACTCCAGAACCCAGGTAGGATGGGAACGCTGGGAAAACCATATCCTCCACAAGCATGGGGAATGCAACACAGCCAAATCTGCACTGCGTCCTCCCACACCAACATCCACCATTTTGCTACTGCGACAACAACAGGAGCCCTAATGTGCCACAAGCAGAAAGGGCATTGGCTAAGGCCTTCTGCTAAGGCCACCCTGGCCACTCCTATGCAATCCTAGGAAGCACACCAGGCTTATATTGCCTACAGTGACCAAAAAAAAAAAAAAAAAAAAAAAAAAAAGTTCCCACTAACTTGGTCTCAAGACTGAATTCCTTGCCAACTGCATCACTTAACTCTACATTTTCAACAGGTCTGCATGTGCACAGCTCCTAAAGCTCCCTAGTCCAGCTCCTCTTCATGCTGCCTATGCTCATAACACATAGCAAATACTGTTCTTAGATATTCCACATAGACTCTGCAATTCAAGTAGCTTAAAAATTGCAAGTCCTGCAATTGCAAACAATCAACATAATATGTGTCAAGAAATAGCAGCTCAATATTTTTAGTAATTTTAAGTTTGCATTTAAAATAATTTAAAATCATTTAAACAATGATTTTCTTAAATATAGAAATTGTTTGCAATATCCATGTAGGTTTTGGTTGTTTGCTTCAAAGACAAAGACTTACAAGCTTAAAATTACCACATACCTGAATTGTACACAAGAAAGTATTTTGTCAGACAAAAGAATCTATTTCCACAGAAGGGTTTTATATTCAACAGGGTATGTTACCCTAGTGTGTTTTGTTTAAGCAATATTAACTCCTTCTGGAAGCAGTATCATATCCTTTATTACAAACCAGACAAATCTCTGCAAAGGGGCAGGAAAACACCGACAGCACCTCCACTCCCCCATTCAAAGACACATACTTAAGGTAGTCCTTTAAAAGGTATTGGCATATGCTATTGCTATAGTAACACCAGTATTTAACAAAGACACAGTCTTCCTTTAACTCTGTTACAATACTTCTGATATCTCACAGTTAGTGTTCTTAACTTAATCCAGAAGCTTTTTGTTATGGGAATGTTTCTGCAAATTTAGTAACGTAATGATATTTTAATATATAAAGGAATATACAGTAATGGAACGAAAGGAAATCAGTAATCAACCACCAAAAATATAAAAAGCTAATAATTTGGAATTTATTTAGAAAATAATGGTCTTTATTTTGTATCCGTGACTGTAATTGCAGCTCTTTAGCTTTATTCTGCATACATGTGTGAGCATGCATGCATACACGTATAGACAAACTGCATTATTCAATATCCCTTGCAAGTGAAGGCTGGGAATCTCCCCCACCTAGTACTCTCCATACCCCATCCCCATGGAAACCTAGTACTAAGGACTGTCCTTAAAAAGGCAATTCAACTATAGAAAAGGAAACATAGCCAGGTTAGCAGACCAGTGGGATATTAAGGAACTAGCGATAAATTAAAGTCCTCTTGTGCAGATGCTCCTACAGCTCTATGTATCCCAGTAATTCTTCCTCAGCCCTTGACAGTATGCCTCAACAAGGACACAGAAGGCTATGTACAGTGAACTTTCCCAGAGGGGAGAAGGGATGCAGGGAAACATCAGAAACCTGCCTTTTGCATTCCTCCTCTCAGTCTGCTTGTGCTCTCTGCTTCTTCCCAGTTAGGTATCTATAAATCAGAAGTACACAGAATGTACTTCAGTAGGATGTTTTTGGTGGACGGTAAAACAACTGAAATAAGCCAGAAGCTTTTGAAAAATGGCAATTCACCTAATTCAACAACTGGAATTCAGAAAGATGATTAGGTGGTAAATATCTGGAAAAGACAGAATGGTTCTTCAATGTTCTTCACCATTTTTAAAATTATGTGTTTGGAATTTTTAAAATGTCAAGTTTTGTTCTTTTTCCTAATAAAAGAGTTGTAAATACTATTATTCCGTTCTTCTGTGAATAGTGCCATTCAGATATCGGATACCTTTCTTCTCTCCCTCATGCATTTTCTCTCTTCAAAAGCAGCAGATGGAAGAGATCTCCCTTGTGGGGACTTTATGGCACAGGCAGACCCCAGATTTTGCTCATGTACTTTGTGCAGACCCTCTGGCTATGTCTGAATTCACAGATAATTCAGCACACCAAAAGCAGATCAGTAGACTGAACTAGACAGTGCTGAAGGCCTACACCTACACAGTATGTAGTTCAGCAACTTCGCTTCAGGGAAGACAGTCTGATGCCTGGACCAAATATTCCCACACCGCACACAGTTTGAACCTGTCTCAAGGAGTGATTCATTGGTTCAGAGACACTGGCTTAGTTTCTTCCAGAAGGATCTAGCCTGTGCATATCAAAATCAACCTGTGATGTAAACCATGGTGTGATGGTTTACAGGTTTGTAGCTGGTTTTGGAGCTCCTTTTTGGAGCAGGTTGTACTGTACTACTGCTTTGAACTGAAATGCTAACGTAAATGCAGTCATATTTGACAACTGGAAGCAGCTCTCTCAACACAGGTACCTGGAGCAGATCATTTTTCATTAACAGGTCTATAGCAGCCTTGTCTACTGAGTTTGGAAAACTATTCCAATACTTGCAATATATGTAGTTAGTAGCCATAGCTCACATGCAGCAAAGTTTCACATGTTCCTGCATCTGTCTTGCTGACAAGTTAAGAGAGATGCACCAGGCTGATTTATAAAGATTCAGAAGAAGCAAAAAGTCGTTTCTGATTAGGAGCTCTTCTGTTGAAAGAATTCAGTAGGGCACAAGATTTGTGCATGGGCTTTTGAAAATTTTCCTTGAAATAGCATTAGAAGTTCAATGTATCATACACCCACTTAATTTCAAGACATATTCTAGATTGTTATACTTAAATGTAGCTTTATAAAGCACTACCAACAGGATCCAAACTTGCACCAGTTAGTTTGAAATACCCTTGAATAACATAAATGATCTAATTCTCCATAGCATTGCACTGGTTCACGCCGGTGTCTCTCCACAAATTCCATCAAAGCTGTGGTACAGTAAGATGGAGAGGGTAATAGAACAAGGACCCAAAAGCTACGCCTTTTGTAGCTACAGCCTGAAATGCTACCAAAAGATGGTCAGACTGTCAGCTTTTATTCAGTAGTAGAAAATTGGTACAGAGCAACCTCAGGATTCCCTCAGAAAAAAACAGAGTCATTTTCTCAGACTCTTCTGCTGCCTTGCAGATGTCTGTGCTTCAGTCAAATCCTCCATCCCTCACCACGCTTCCAAATGAAACCAAAGCACTACCAAGCTGCTTTCCTTATAGGTAATCGTAGCTTGGATTTACCTTGCAGGCTCAGCTGTTGGACAGTCTGCGGGCAGAGGACCACCAGTAGATAGGACTGTTGTCCTCTCTGTAGAGTTGCACTGATGTACCATCACCTGCATTACAAATCAAATCTGCTTCTGATGTGTGACTGTCAGTGAGGTAAAGTTAAATACATCAAAAGGAGGAATGCTGACTTAAAAGCAATAATTTATTCTCAAAACCAAACATTTATTCTCAAGGGAAAAACAAAAAAGAGAGAATATGAAACACTAATCTTTCAAAATAACCAGACTATAAAAGCATTGACATCTCTATAAATGCGGGACTATAAAACTCACATAATTCAGTGGTCATAAGGGAATATCTCTGTAACTGAAATACCTGTTGATTTACAACAAATAATGAAATGCATTTAATTAAACTTCAAGTGGAAGAAGCTGCTCCAATGGGAACCATAACAATATACTTCATATTAATGACTAAAAATTCTAGTGCTGACAAAATAAATATTTATTTTTAATAAATTAATTGCTCAGTTTAGTTTTATACATTTAGCTGCAAGTATGGGAAAAGACTAAGGACTGACCAACTTGAGGCTTAGAGAGCAAGAGAAATGCAAGTGGGCATCTTCAAAACAGTCCTAAAAATGCATATTTAACTGAGATATTACTGCTTAGGAAAGGGAAAAAGCATAACTATGTTTTCCATGAATATTCCCTAACTGTGGAGGTCCTTTCTGCTTGAAATGTGTCTGTCTCCACAGTGTGATTTGGGTGCAACAGGGTCAAAGCTTACCAAGCACATTTTCCTGCAGAAACCTGCGTTAGATAAAGGAAGAGAAAGGAAGCCTCTTTTATTAAAAAGTGATGGTTATGACAGTTAGTGCAACACCCAAAGACACCATACATATGCCTTCTGTGACAGGATGCCACCAACAAGAGGGCTGTTAGAGCATGGGCATGTGCACTTCGGTCCCAAGTTGGATGCATACAAGGATGTTGCCTTGATGCTCCCTTACAGCTTCAGAATGGTGTAAGTATTCTTCCCTCCAGCCCTTTAAAGTATAAAGTGTTTACACTTTAAATTTTCTTTCCATGCCTTTCCACAGAAAGAAAAGCTATCACAATTCATTTTTTGTTTGTTTGTTCACTTCTATACCACCACACTTTTTATGTATTTTCTGGCTATAGCACAAACATCCTGAAAAAGGTGCAAGTTAAAGTCTATTAGCAAAACATGACAGGGTGTCAAAGGTAGGCCACAAGAACAAAAGTCAAGTAGTTATCCCCACAAGCAGGGCTGAAAGAAGCATGTAGTCAAGAACTACTTGTTGATAAATCAGCAGACACATTCAGTCAAGAGTAAGAAAAACACAGACAAACACTGAGACAGCAAGATCATGGTTTTCTTCACATACAGGGCTATACAATTTTTTACACAATTCTTTACTATCTTCATAGACATTTTTCAAGCCACAGTTCCAAGCCAAGGGTGCAAATTTCAGTTACTATGGCAGTATGTGTAAGTCAGACGTAAAAAAGGAGGTATTTCAGCACTTAGAGCAAAACACAAAAATCCTCTAAAAATCTTGATTGACAGCCAATTATTTTTACTGAGAAAAACAATTGCACAAATTCTTGCCTAAAGCAAAAGGCTAATTATATATACATTTTTGAGAGGTCTAAAACATAAACTGGAATGCACCCATACTGATAATCAAGGACTCTCCCCTTGAGCAAAAAAACCAAAAAGGTTTAGAGGAATTCAGTACACTGGGTATATCTATATAACTACAAAAACAGAGAAAACAAAAGCTCAGAGTACAATCAATAGTTTATAAATCAAAGCAAAGCTTCAGTCCAAAATAACAGAGGCAGCCTTGAGAAGAGCTGTTGATTTATAAAAAACATTATTTGAAATCAGCAAGTAATTAAAGCAAAGCATTTCTCTTTCTGCTATATGGGTAAAGCATAGACAGGCTGTAATACACACAATCAATGATGGAGAAAGTTGTTTCATCTGAGATATTTTCCCCTTGCAGGAAATACTGACGTTACAAAGATTCCCTTGATTGCAGTTCAATTCATTTTCTGAACAGTGCCACCACAGTCTGTGTCCAAGTACTTAAACCACTCTACACATATGGTTAAGCTTCCCAGCTCACTTAAAAAGCTTAATCTGTCTCTAACTTCGCAGAAATACCAGTTCAGACCTTGAGGTTTGTTTCTGGTGTGGGAAGTTACAAAGACCAGACATCATGTTCATTATGTCATCAACTCCAGCACCTAAACTTAGTGAAGAAGTTACATACCAAAGAAGTTACTCTACCAAGCTTTCCACTCTCTCATCCTTATGCAGATTTTTTTCAGAGCTCTCCTAATTTCTTTTTGTCTTCCATTTCATTGATGTTGAAGAAGGTATCTACTGTGAACTGCAAATCTCCATGCGGGCCACAGAAGGCCTTCAAAAATAAACAGACATCATTATTCACGTTCTTCAGTCTTGTTTATCTGCTGAGAGAGACCAAGGAAGCCAGATAGCTGCTAGAAAGGCTTTACAAAGATTCGTAGGTCTAGCCTTTATCAGTGAATCCTGATCTTACTAGCTCTGGAGTAGCATTTGGATGGCAAATTCTGAGATACACTGTTGAGCTTAATGGAGTTAAAATAAAGGACCAATGCTAGATTTGTAACAGAGGTTTTAAGTCAATAGGAGTTAAGAAATAAAAAAGAGTTAACTATGGGCATATTCAGAGCTCTTCTTCCTCTAATACCATAAAGGAAATACCATATAAAGGTATTATAAATCCATAATAAAGGATTTTACCATAAGTAAAATCATCTTTCTGGAAAGTTTCATACCCAGAACCACCAGAAATTCTGACCCTAATCAATAACTTCGACTAGATATTAGGAAAAATTTCTATACTGAGAGAGTAGCCAAGCATTGGAATAGGCTGCCCAGGGAGATGGTGGAGTCACCATCACTGGAGGCGTTCAAAAAACGTGTGGACCTGGCACTTCGGGACATGGTTTAGTGGGCATGGTGGTGTTGGGTTGATGGTTGGACTTGATGATCTTAAAGGTCTTTTCCAACCTTAATGATTCTGTGAACAGTCGCTGAAAATGAGAAATAAGCCTAATTTGCACTCAAAACAAGAACTTGAGTCTAAACAACCTGGTATCTCTATTAGAATTACACACACCAAAGGCCAGAAAGACCAAAAGATCTGAGGCTGAAGGGAGCTCTATTTTACATGATGCTGTGTAACAGGGAAGCAGCTGAATGAAGCATGGTTTTGTCAAGCCCCTAGTTAGGACACAATTAGATTACAGCCACTGCTGCATGTGTCTTGCTTGTAGACATAAACTATTATGTCTTGGGGCAATGTGACCCCACATACAGGAAATTAGGTACTGCCTGTGAAACCAGCCCAGAGGACCCAGAAAAACAGCTGGCTGACTTGTTCAAGTTGAGCACCATAACGTTGCACTCCCTTACCGCCAAGTACTCAAGCTAGCCCTGAGTTAAAGAGATTCTCTAACGCCACAAGCAGTGAGACATTATACAGAAAAAAAAAAAAAAAAAAAACATGCACTGGTGGTGGTAAGTTTTTAAGCTTTTAAGAAATGTTGAGGAAATAAATTACAGAGACCAAAGCTATGAGGTAAACCATGGTCCTTTACCTAGAGTAGCTTGGCTGAAAAGTACAACAAACAGATTGATGCATGTGCCACAGATGCTAAGAAAAGGAAAATCGCCAACGTCAGTGGACTTACGTACCCACTTTGGCTTTGCCTCTGCAACACATCACCAGGTTATTGCCATTGTCAAAAGGTACCTTGCAGTCCCTGTCCTGAGAAAACCGATGTTCTTGATGACAAACAAACGGTTTGCAAGCTGAATACAACTCCAGCAAGGATATGGCAGATGCAGATGTATCCTAGGGCAGCTGACTGCCTTGGAGCAGCCTTGTAAACAAACAGAAAGCAAACTCTGCTGCCTCAGATTAAGTAGGGACACTTCAAAAGAATAGAAAGGGATGACTCATCGACCTCACTATTACCATTCCTGGATGAATCGGAAGGCTCACATGGGACAGAGAGCCATCAGTTGCACCCAGTAGCTAGAAAATAATCAGACTAAGCTCAAATAACTCAATAAATAAATAATTATAGCGATGCTGTAAAAGCATGCAGCAGTTCAGAGGTTTGTTGGCTGTACAGTGTCCACCTAAACCCTAGAGCACAAACAAGCAAAGCAAAGCAACAAAAAAACCAATTTCATCATTAAGTTTGATCATCTGCACTCTCAGTTCAGGACAAGTTTTTCAAAAATACATTCTGAATATTTTTAGTCTGGGTACATCTAAAAGAAAAAGCTCAACACATATAAAATACAAGTGCTCAACTCTTACTGGAGTGTCATTTTCTTCATTAATATTAAAATAACAAATTCTTATTCAAATCCTTGTTATTTACTGATTACCATATCTATGTGCCAAGATGAATACTTACAGGTGTACAGATATACATGAATATTAAATCATACTTTTTATGCACTGCATATAGCTTAAGCTGGATGATTAAGATCAGATTTTTGGCTCCTCAGTTATGGGATGTAGAATGACAGGTGCTTTAAAGGAGTTTCCTTTTTAGCAATGGTTTAGTCCTTCTTGAAAATCAAGTCCCTTAAATGTCTTCCTCTCTCTTCTTCTCTCTTTGCATACCTCAAATTTGAGAGATCCAAAAGCATGGATCAAATATAGCATTCTACCCTCTATTGTTAATCAGTAAAATATCAGCTTTTGTTACACCCCATTAAAATGGGTTGTATTCAACACACTATATTTTACCCAGAATATTATCACTTTTTTCTATCTTAAAAGTATACTACAAATATCCAAGTAAAAGAAAATGCTGCGCTGACGTAAACAATTTTCTTTAAACTGCCTCTATTCTGTGTAGTTGAGAAGTTTCTTTAGAATATTTTCAAAAGCCTTCAATGACTTCAACTTCTTCAAAATCCTTAATGATAAAGTATTTATTTACAACAGGGTAGAAATCCCCAGATTTGTTGTTTAATCAGAAGAACATAAAGGGAAGTTTGTACAAGATCAAAGAAATATAGATGCAGTAAGAAAAGCAGTAAGCTACATAAAATGGATAAACATTTTAAAAAATGTGTCCTATGCCTGTTACATTTGTGTGTACCTAATTATAACAACCAAAATCCCAACCAAACCCCTGAGAGCATGCAAGTATTTTATCTAAGGAGGTTTTATGATCTGTTCAATAGAGCAGAAGTGATTTTGACTTCCTGGTTTACCCTACTAAAAGAAAAAAAAATAAAAGTATCAGTAAGAACAAAAATATGTTATCTAAATTTAATTAGGGCCCTGATTCTCACATCTAAGATTGATAGGGTCTTTGCCCTTCACTGAAATAAGAGCATAATTCAAGCCATTTAACATAACCTACAAGTCACTTCGGTGTGAAAGCAGGTGACCTAACATGAGTGGTGTCAGCCCAAGATTCACCTACTCCAGTACCTTAATATTACACAGTACATTAGGTACAGCAAGAATAACAGAATCTGCTACTTGGAAAGAATGAAATAAGGTAAGAGCAATGGCATTTATTTTAAGTAGGAGGCTGGGTATTTCTAAGATGTCTCTGGCATCTCAGTGCCAATTGTCCTGGTATATACTATTTTATCAAGCCATTGAAAGTGTATCTTTAAGGGTAATTATATAATTCAGAAGCTCAAGCTATGTAACTTCCCTTCAAGTCAGTGAAAAAATTACCCTCCAGCACACAGGGATATTTTTCTCCAGGTTGGACATGTGTTCACATTAAAACACACTATTTAGGGTTCAACATTTTACTCAGGATACTCTTCCCACAGAACCAGCAATTTCTACTTGATGAATCAACTGCTTTGCAGTTTATTTTACTTTGCTTCATCACCCTGCATATTTCCAGGTGATCAGCTAAAAGTATATGTGCAGTAACAGTTCTAAAAGAAACAACTTCACCTCCCTGCCCCCCCCCCCCCCCCCCCAAAAGACCCAAACCTGCTATTACTTATAACAGTATAAAAGCAAGTGTGCAAACCATGCTTCATTCTTTGTTTCAGCAGAAGGACCAAATCACATCAAACGTTCAAATTTGCCTTTAAAACAGAATCACAGAATGGGGTTAGAAGGAACCTCTGAAGATGATCTGGTCCAACCTCCCTGCCAAGGCAGGATGACCTAGGGCAGGTTGCACAGGAACGTGTCCAGTCAGGTTTTCTCTCCAGAGAAGGAGACTCCACAACCTCTCTGGGCAGCCTGTTCCAGTGCTCCGTCACCCTCACAGTAAAGAAGTTTTTCCTCATGTTGAGGTGGGACTTCCTGTGCTGCAGTTTATGCCCATTGCCCCTCGTCCTGTCACTGGCCACTACTGAAAAGAGACTGGCTCCATCCTCCTGACAGCCACCCTTCAGATACCTATAGACATTGATAAGGTCCCCTCTCAGCCTTCTCTTCTCCAGACTAAATAGCCCCAGGTCTCTCAGCCTTTCCTCACACGGGAGATGTTCCAGTTCCTTAATCATCTTCATAGCCCTCTGTTGGACTCTCTCCAAAAGTTCCCTGTCTTTCCTGAACTGGGGAGCCCAGAACTGGACACAATACTCCACACGAGGCCTCACCAGCGCAGAGTAGAGGGGGAGGACAACCTCTCTCGACCTGCTGGTCGCACTCTTCTTAATGCACCCCAGGATACTGTTGGCCCTCTTGGCCACCAGGGCACATTGCTGTCCCATGGATAACTTATTGTCTACCAGGACTCCAAGGTCCTTCTCCATGGAGCTGCTTTCCAGCAGGTCAGATATTTGACTAACTAATGTTTTACTCCCCTATTACTTTGCATTACAGAACTTTGCTTTAGCAAGGAAAGGCAGGAGCAACGTGTCCACCACTCAGAGGAATGGTCCTTCCACCATATCTGATGTGAGGAAAATTTCACAATGATTCATTACTGGTCTCAAAAATGTTCTTCTGAGAGATCAAGGGGATGCTGTGGATTCCCAAAGGCTGAGGCATGAAGCCTCCTTCTGTCTCTCCACTCAACACAAGCAAGTGGCAGTCGAGGGGAGAAGCTACTTTAACTGTTATTTCTCCCTATTATCGCTACATACTATTACTCCTCTTCCCTCTGCTTCCCCCTCCTTCTGCCAATGACGCAATCCATTCCATAGTGGATGCAAGCAGTGACTACAGACACAAATGTCTCATATGGGGCTTTGTGCTGGTGCATCCAGAAAGGAAGTCATGGCAACTGATGCACTTCTGAGAGCATCAATGTAATTTTGGAGACGTATGCCCAGTAACATTTACCTCATCTTACATTAGGCCAAACTACACAGCAACGATTCCCATTTCATTTCACATTTCCAGGTGTTGCTAACAGAAAAGGATCCATGAAGGTATCATTACAGTACTGCTCTCTGGAAATAAATTTCATTGGAAAACGCTTATTCACTCAAATACTGCTCAACACATACTGTCTGTTACATTTTTCACCCATTTCACTTTTAAACCTGATTTCTAACAATAATCCCACATTTTACCTCATTAAGTAGCTGCAAAATTATAGCTTGCTTTTTTTTTTAGAACAGAAATTAATTTTGGATTCCCCAAATTTAATTCCTGGAACAAATTTAATCTTTTTTTAGATTTCCAATGATCTTTTCCAGCAAAATTCTCAACCTGAGGTAACTGAAAATCATCTACCTCCCTTAAGGCTTTCCATCAGTCTTCTGAGTATCAGAGCATTGAATGCATTGCTTTTTATTGACTCTAGAACACCTGGTATTGTTAATTGTCTTCCAGAGACCAAAGAATTCATCATCATATTGCAAAGACGTCAGATCCCCTAGCATAGCAATTTATGGTGTATATATAAAAAAAAAATAAAATCAATATGCTTCTGCATATTGATTTTACATACACTGCAACTGTACCTTTTCCATGCCAGTCCAAACCTATTCTTCTAAAGCAGGTGATGTATAAGCTACTTACTGTACATTGTGCTCTTGCTGCTGTCATTCGGTAATGTTATCATTTTCTCCCTCTGGTTGTCTAAATGGCTCTCAGAATTAGAATTTTCACACATATCAAGCTTGAGAGACTTTTAAACTTATTAAAAATCAATTTTTCTAACTTATTTTTAGTGAACTGTTTAAACAACAGCTAGTAATTTACCCCCAAAGCTTCTTCATTCAGCCTTCACTTAAAACCCCAACCTCAGAATTAAATTTCACCCATCATCATCTTTTGAAACACACATAATCAAAACCTGCTATCAACCTTATAATAGTCTGTCAAGACTGCATCCTGGGCTGTCTGTAACAGACTTTGAAGCTTACACATACCTTCATTGTCCCTTACTGATCAGGGTACCTCCCCTGCCTATTCTTTGTATTGCTTCCTTTTTTTTCCATGTGTCCCGTCCCACCCACACCCCCTGCCCCCCGCCCTCCATATTACATTTTAGTGACTAACAGTTGTGAAGTGATGGACTTCAGCCTTGGAAAGTAAATTCCAAGATGGACTATAGTCCATGTAACACTTGGGCTAGATATCTGACCAGATGGGCAGGAGTTACTGGAACAAAGAAGGTTTACCTGTAACTCCCCTCGCTGCTCCTGTCTGTGAAATAATCTTGTTCTTCAAAGAGTGAAAGTCATTATTGTATTGAGAAGTTGTAACGTGGAATTTTGTTGCTTGTCTGGCTGTTCGAAAATCCTGTTAAATCTGAACCTCAGTGTTATTTGGAAAATGAATTCCCTAGCCTAACCAGGCAAAAATAACTGGATTTATTTAGTGTACATTTGATGATGGTACATTTGTTATCAAAAGGAACTGCAAAAGCACTTAATTCTATACCACATAATATCTTCTACACTTTCATCATGTCCTCTTGTCTCTTCTGTAAGGCAAACTGTTTCACACTCATGTTTCTTTTAACAAGAAAGCTGCTAACGAAAGCTCTTCTAATGATCTATTAGTTCCTTTTCCGATCAGAAGCAATGACTACTTTAGGCAAGAAGGCACCTTCAATTTGTACAGTGGAATTATGAGATGATCAACATTATCATAATTCTTGCATCCCCAGTACTTACTTTGCATGGGTACAGTTTTTGCTGAGGCATCTTCCTACCCAACTATTTCACACGAGTTTTCAAAGTCTGTACAGCACACCCATCTAAGTTCCTCTATCCAGGTGGCATTGCCCAGCATTTGTCAAAGGGGCAAAAAGAAGAAAAAAAAAAGTGTGGGGAGGGAATCCCAATCTAGTCAGAGCTTGAAATAAAACCTTTACCTACATCCTTTCAGACACCTTTCACTTGACCTAATCTAAATCCTTCTGTTGTTTCTGAACACCTTGCCATTCATTTTCGAATCATTGTTTAATAAGTTAAAGACGTCCTTTACTATGAAGCCCCACATGCCTCTAGATGAAAATTCATTGTCTGTTCCTACTCCTTAATGTCAGCTGCAGTTTCTAATCTGTAACAACTCTTTATTTCTAACCTCCCAATAACATAATGACCTTTTCTTCATCTTTTTTATGGGATTTTTTCAGAAGCCTATGGAAATCAAAAGAAATTAATCCTATGGCTTTAGGCAGAGCAAATAGCAAAACGGGTCAAGACTACAAACTTACTCTGGCACATGGAGTTTGATATAAAATATAAATGTTATGCCTACTGTTTTTAAAATATTTCAACAAACACAAATGGGTTAATTGAAATTGGAACACAATTCTGCCTTTCCTTAATAATATAATCCTCCTGAGCACTGGTATTGTTCTTTCTTCATTTGCTAAATGGAGATGACAACATTTACCCATTTGTTTTGTAGGACACCATCACACCTACAAGTGAAAAGTGTTGTATGTGAGCTATACATAATGGATGCCTTTTAATTTATTCTTTGCTGCTAGAGATGATAGCACTACACATTTGAAAACACACTTTACTTTAAATGTAAGGTAAGAAGATTCCAAATCTATTATAATTTCTCATTTTATTAATTAATGGCTAACACAACAACTAGCTAAAAGCATTTTTTATTACATTAACAACACAACAGCATTCAAATACCCTTCAAAACAACAAAAATATACATGAAAGACTACAGTCTGTAAAAAAATCAGTTGAATTCCAAAACACATCAAAATGCTTTGGTGGAAATGATGGTGAGATTATCTTCTGAACCATGGACAACCTCATCACATGTTTTGTTCAAATTATTCTAGACATGCCAAAGAAAATTTTATCTCCCTCTAAAATCAAGGATACACTTTTCCCTGCACATTTAAGTTTTTATAGGAGAAAATGTTGCCATCAAAACTATTTTTAAAACTTATCTTAAACTACCGAAGCTTCATTTTGTGGCTCTGTGTAGCCCTAAATAAATAATTCTCTACTTATATAAACTCCTATTTGTCATCCAGTCACGAGCCCTTTCAACCTTTAGTAAGTAAAATTAGCTATCAACATTTGAATAAAGAAGCAGGATAAAAATGGTTTAATAGCCTTCAGGAATGGCTGTAATTACCTTCCCAAATGTAACAACGACATGAATCACGAACTGGGCCCCAATTTTTCAAGTAGGTGCACAGTAAGAAGAATTTTACATTTTTGCAAAACCTTAAAGTCAGTGAAATGCTCCAGCTGGATCCAAAAATCTTTCAGGTGAGGCTCAGCCTGAGACACAAAGGTTCATATGAAAATGTAACTCTGCTTAACGTACACTGTTTTTTGTAACACATTTTCTATGATGGATTGCATTCTCCCTAACAAAACATTTACAAGGACCTTAAGGCTGAGAGGTATGTTTGTTGTTTTTCTTAAAATTAAGAAAACAAAACATAATTTCTTCTTTGGGAAAAAAGGTCTCTGAGTTTACTGAATCAAAATGTGATTTTAACACTGAGTGGAGCAAGCTCTCTTTAAATGTTAAGGAGAAGAAAGAGAGGACAATCATCTTTTAAACGATAGCAATACAGACATTAGGCATGTAGCTTTGGACGCAAAATAGTTCAAGTACAACTTAGTTTTTCTTTACTTTTGAATAGTAAAGACTATTCAAAAAATGGATGTTGCTAACTTTGGGCAACATCTAAATTTGAATCATCTCAACCCCAGCCTTGATGGAAAAAAACCCTGTTAGTAATAGCCTTGCTGGAAACATTACTTCCCAACATTAAGGGACAAAAAAAACCCCCAACCATTTCCAAATGGCGTCTGGCTGCAGTGTACACTACTGGGACTACAACCAAAAACAAGAAAAAAGCACAAGCAAAGATCATTTCTGTGCCAATGAAAAAAAAAACACCTCACATTTGTGTAGCATTTATATCACAGATGCTTTTTATGCTATTTCACCAATATCAGTTAAACCACTTATCACACAGATGTGCACTTTGCATGTTTTTTTTTCTGGTTTTTTTTTGTTGTTGTTGTTGTTTGGGTTTTTTTTAATGTAGGGGATGAAAGTTGCACACAACTTCAGACAATTTATAAGCAGTCTGGCAAAGATATGTGGAATAAAATTCTAAACTTAAGAAACAAGGTAAATGCACCAATTGCACGTGGCAGATCATTTCAGACTACACTTCAAAAGGACTACGTTGTGTTTTCATTGGCATAGCAAAGCAGGTTCACCTCACACATGTTTAGCACCAATTCCTGCCACAGCTCGAAGCAGCTTAGCAGTGTCAGCAAAGCTGAATTACATCCCAGCAGCAGCAAGCGCAAACCCAAGAGGATGTTCTGGAGCCCTGAAGGCAGTCAGAGAGGCCTTGGTGGTGTCAGCAAGACACTGCTGCTCCAGCCTGCCTAGTCTGCACTGACATATATGTAGGTTACGAAACAAATTATTTTATTTAATAAAACCACTCAAGTGTTGTGTGCAATCAGAAAAATCTTGCTCATGGTGTAGTAAAAGGCCAGGCTGGAATTCACTGAGTCCAACCCAGAGGTTAGGAGCAACAGGAAAGCTCGATAGTAGTATGTGACCCTTGCTTCATAGGTAGAAGGGAAAAAGATGAAGCAGTAAGAGATAAAAGTTGGTTTCTAAATTGTCCTTGAGTGGGCTTACCATTTATCCTGGAGCTAAAGCCTAGAGAGAGGAGAAGGAAGACAGGGAAGGAGATATTTCATGAAAGCAGGAATTTAGAAAGTTACTTGCTTTGGTAACACAGAATACATGCCCTAAAAGCCCTGCTGTAAGAGTCAAGCCTGTTTCATGCTGCTAAAGAGGCATAGTAAAGGTGTAGCAACTGAATTGTGAGTTAATTGCCAAGGTAAGGCATGATGGAAAACGCTTTTCCAAGCAGCATAAGCCAGGAGAGTTTCATTAGCTCCACGTTTAATTAGAGGTCCAAATGATAAAGAGTGAGAAAAATCTTTTTCATGCTTAAACAGAGGTTAAAATAATCAACCAGCCCTTGCCTAACGTGAGTTGATGGGACATCAGCACCATTAAGCATGGCTTAGCAGTTATGAATTCAGCATAGAAACAACGAAGTAACATTAAGGCAGGGCTTCTTGGCATACATTGCTTACTGCACTGTGTTTGGCAAATTACAATAAAAAAATCCTGAAATTCCTCTGTGAGGCAGAATTCATATGACTATACCAAATATGTCAAATGATTTATAGGTATTTCTGGAAAAGACAGTTCAAAACAAACAAAGATCAGGACACTTGTAGCTCAGCTAGCTTAATTCGCACTGCTGAATGAGTACTCTTGATACAGTGCTTGGAAAATTTCTAAATGATGTCATAGATCCGTCTCTTCTTCATCTCAGGACATTTCCAAGCATTTGATCCAAACAGGTGTGACCATTTCCTTTTCCTGCTTGAGAGTTTTCAGACACTGTGGAAAGAGAGGGCAGCATCTTCACCCCCAGCCATGCAGAACCCTCTTTACTGCTGGCAGCAGGAAGGCTGCTTTGCTGTTTCCAGGCCAGCCTGAAAACACTGCAACTCCTTCAAATTGTTTCACAACTCCTCTCCAAGTTGCAACCAACAGCTTGAGAAGTGCTGCTCCTGAGCTCTCTGTCAAAAGCCATTCTGCATCTCTGATCATACTCATTGCCCTTGTTTTGCCTACCTCTTCTAGGTAAAGACCAGAAGTGCCCACACCATCCAAGATGCCGGCATACTATAAACTTAGTATTTCTTATTCCTTTCATACTAATTCTTAGATGTTCTACTCGTATTTTGATCATCACCAACTACTGAGTTTGTGTTTGCAAAAAGAATTTATCACTACTGATGTCAAGATGTCTTATCTCAACAGACTCCACTGCTGCATATGTGTACTTTAGGGTATATAGTATACATGGTAACATCGGTGTGTTTGTACAGATGCATACATGAATGTCTATAAGAAACCTGAACTTATCAATACTTAGTCTCACATGCTGCTTTGCTGCCTTGTCATAAGGATCAGAGGTCTCTGTGCAACTTTTCTCAGCAAACGTGATCATTTCATTATTTATTCTTTTTCCAGAATAGTAATAATAGAGTTTTTAAAGGAAATCAACTAATAATCTCATACTAAGGAAAGTGATCCTTTAGTCCTATTTTTCTCCTTGTCCTGATTTTTAAAAATCAGTATTTAATCCATGAAATACATTCCCTCTTGTTGCTCAACAGCTTAATTTCCTCAAGGGCCTCCACTGAGTGAACTCACTGAAAACCTTCCAAATCCAAGTGTAGTACGGCAACTCGATCACCCTAATTCACATGCTTCTTGGCTCCTTCAAGACCTTCTGCTCTCAATTTGTAGAGACTTTGCTCTACAAAACCATATTGATTCCTCCCCAGTATTCCTGGTGTAAGTATAACTATTTTCTTTACCAACTTTGTCATTCATTTAGTAAAGATGTCAGCCTTCCTCATGTGCAGTTTCCCCATTCCTGCATCCTCTTTAGAAACCAGCATCACAGATCAAATCCATTTTCAAATCCACAATTCAACGATTTCATTTTTGAGTTCCTGTGGAACCTGTGAGCAATTGCCATGTGGTCCTGGAGACTAATTTCTCTTCTTTTTACTGATTTATTCTAAAACTTACTCTTGACACTTCCAATCAAGGCAAGTCCTCACACACTGACTGATGTGAAAACTCCCCTAAAATGTTCAAAAAAAAAAAAAAAGAGGGAAAAAAAATATTTCACAGACATTAAGCTCCTTTTCCATACTCCTCTTTAGATAGCACACTCAAAGACTCTCCGGAAGGCTTCCTCCTCCTGATGTCTCTCCACAAAATTTTGGTTTTATTAATTACTCACCCCTCATCTTAAAGATGGGCTTTAGCTGTCCCAATTCACTGGCAAGTTCAGTCACCCATGTTACAGAAAACCAAAGGAAGTGATCAAAATTGCATTGCTAGGCATTCCACAAGAAAACTTCACTTTCATTTCAAATCCTAGTAATAGGCTACTTCCTCACCGTAAAACCAGTTAACACTAACAACATCCTTATGGCTGTCTGAACTGATACAAATGGGATAGTTCACACCTCCAAAGCATCATTTCAGCTTTTCTGCAAATTCAGTAAACAAGACTGAATTGCTTTGGTTCTAACCATGTTTTCCAAAGCTTTATCCATAAAGCAGCTCAATTTGTTTTCCTCATGAAAGTATGAGCTACGAAAGCTGTGTCTAAATGTTTTGCTCAGATTTTCAAAATCAAAGTGGATATGTCTGCAGGAAAATTCTTCTCATACGAAGATAATCACATTCCAATAAAATGCCAAAAATATTTCAGAAATAAGTAATCTACTATCACTGACTTACAGAAGGGCACCATCACCTACACAGGAGCTTTCAAATTACTGGAATAAAATATGACCCAGTATTCATGGAATATCCTGATGCCTTCCAGAGCTGATAAGGTGAGTAACAGCAATAATGAACAATGCACTGCTATTTTTTCATTACTGAGTAATTCACTTTAGAAGTCATTAGGCAATTTCAGATTTTTTAAAATGAGATGCTGAGCTGCTGCTTTTTTTTTTTTTTTTAAGCTTCAGATTCCTGACTTCAGCCTGTACTTATGCAATATTATAAAAGCAGATCCCTCTGGTTTCCAAGAATAGTTTTACTGAGTATACAATTAACTAATCAAGAACCCAGGGGTTCTGCAAATGACGTACTGCTGTTTATTGTTTATTATTTCTCCTGTAAACCTGATTATTTCACCAATAAACCTTATTAGCTGAGGCCCTGTACAACACCAAGAAAATAAAGACTGCAAGTAGTATTTGCTTGTGCTTTTGACTGTGTACCGTAATGTTCTGCAACATTACCTGCTGTAGAAAATTATGTGCTTACTTTATGAATTTTCTCACCTGCCTACACTGGAAAGGAGGCTGCTAATATGAAAGAAGTTCATTTATACCGAAGGTTTTCATTAAGTACAGATTGGCAAAAGATACTGCAATTACCATTTTATTGGCTTTCATTAGCAAAAGATAACAGCAAGAATATATATTATTACTAAGTAGTCTATGACTTAATTCAGTAAGGTTCACTCTGCTTTTTGAGCTTGCAAGCACGCAACACAGAAGTTTAATTTTATTGTCAAAGTATGGAATATAAATTTGGTTACAATATCAATTTCCATTAAGCCAATTCGTTACATTTTGGACAGATTTACTGTAATGCTATAGGAGATTTCACCACCAGAAGGGACTGTGAAAGCTCTCCTAGAAAACCTCCAAGAGGCCTACAGCACACACAGCAGCTCATCAAACAGGGAAGGAGCGGGGGTGTTTGCAAGTGATGCAAGTTCTCAAAGAAAACTCTCAGACCACCCTCCGTAACAGGATTATCTCCTTGGGTCTACCTGATCTTCATTCAGACAAAGAACTGAAAAGCAAGGTTAAAATACAAACAGGTATATCCTTCCTGAGCCTACGCTCCTCCATCCCATGTCAATCAAACTGAGCCCCTGTATGCCAAGGAACACTTGTCGAGACAGCCTAAAGGTAGTTTTATTGTTACTTGGATGTCTATTTGTTCTATGCAGGAAATATCAACTTGCATCGCTTTTGCAAAATGGAGGTACTGAGAAGAATGTTGGTTTCTGTATCTTCCTCAAAAGGACTCTGTTTAAAAATGCATTTATAATGGTAAAGCAAACAAAAAAGGTGAATTAACAACCCTACCACTGTGATGTAACCAATATAAAATTCTACAATAATAAAATGAATCATATTAGAAATATAGACATTTAAATTGCAAGTGTCTGTGTAATCTTACAAAAAGATGGCAGAAAACCAGAAGAGTGATGTGCAGCACAGCAGGACAGAACTGCTCCATTTGATCAGTATGGAAAATCGCATGAATGCCAGAATAAAGACTGGATAGATAAAGCCACATCCAAGAAGTTGTAGTATTTTTACAAAACCAGTTTACTCACATCTTCTTTCTAAACTGATAGATGTTTAAGGAATGAGCATCTTAGGGATGCTAGGACATGGCACTCCATCAGTGCAAACGAAAACTGTTTCTCAATGACATTTTTTAATTTTTCATTTGTAAAGGAGCACATTTAAAGTGTCTAATAAACAGCTCCACCTACTGTCCCAGAAGCAAGGAAAGCATTTCCCAAATCTTCATTTCCAAACTGCAGCAAGTTCAACAGGTCTCTTACAATCCCCTTCCATCCCGCCCCTTTGTAATGAAGGGCTATGTCTGAAAAAAACCTTAACATCAAAGCAAAAAGAAAAGAACCAGTCATGTAAAATCCCATTCTGAAGTTCTTCAGATCTCGTTTAGGCAGCTGAAGGTCCCCATCCCAGCCAGGAAATGCATAAGAAACCCACTGAGAGACAGACCTGCCTGCTCAACTCCTGACACA
The DNA here is from genome assembly GCF_000687285.1 of Phaethon lepturus. NCBI lineage: Eukaryota > Metazoa > Chordata > Aves > Phaethontiformes > Phaethontidae > Phaethon > Phaethon lepturus. The sequence continues at coordinate 73,784 of NW_010564115.1, forward strand.
GAGCCCTGAAAGAGAAGGGGAAGATGCTCCCCAGCAGATCCTCGTTTCTTTATGTCTTGCAAAAATAGCTGCCTCTCACTGCCAGTGTCTGTCTCCCAGTGTGAAAAACACACTTGACTGGAAAACACTAAAGCACTACACAGGCCAAATCAAAGTTTGACACTCTCTGTTGTGGATTTTTTCTGAATTTTGAGCATGCAAGCTTCTTGAGTACAAGAGAGAGTGTATCCAGAAACAGGAAAAGACAGCCTCCTTGAGCTCGGATCTTCTGCATGATATGAGGAGCAACGCTGTACCAACCTCTACCAAATCAAGGGGCAAAATTCATTTGATCAGTTCCTACAGTCTCACAGTAGCTCAGATATTTTGATGCATTGGTCAGACTTTTACTCAGCTTTTCTGAGTAAAACTCTCCTTATAAACAAATGAATTATAAATGGAGGAGGAGGAAAGACTCCCTTTCCTCTCAAGTATCAGAAAAATATTCAAATACTACAGTGATGTGGTACTCGGAAAAACACAACTTGCAATCTTTGAGGCTGTGCCCCAAACTATGGTTTGTAACTCACAAGATTCTTCCAAGGATCTCCAAGTAGGGAAAAATAAGTTTATTTAACTTAATGTTTAAAAACCAAAGTTTCCTATTTTAAGTAACCAGTAACTTAACATGTTCAAAATTTACCCAGATACTATTTATATGCTCTATAGGACAGTCAGATTTCTTACGGTCCAAATTAAAAAAGTATAGACCATCTGTAACTCCTACTCTACTCAGCAGGCTTTAACACCTTTGAAAAAAACAGAGTTGCTAACTGGCTTGTGAAAAAAGCAGAGCACAACTTGTCTGGACAGCTATTTGGAAAACACCATGAAAGGGCTCTGCTGCAGTGTCCTCGCAGCATTCATGACCAGCTATCACCCAAGGGTGGGATGATACCACTAGATTTGTAACTACTACACGCTGTTTGAAACTATTGTGATTTAAGATGGAAAAAATACCCTTTGTGCAGAAAATAAAAACATTTGGGAATTTCTTGTGGGTTTTTTGTTTGGTTTTTGAGTTTTGGTGTTTTTTTTAAATAATCTAAGACTAGGATTATTCAAATAAATTACACTGAAGTTAACTTTGCTGAGAGCAACTTTTGCTCACATGACAGCCAACTGGCATGAAGAGTCATATCAACTGATCATAATACCCTTATTAAAGTGAAGAGTTACGCTAGGAATTTGAGAATAACCCAGCTTAATTTTCTTTCACCAGGTGACACTGAAGTAACTGACGTTACAGAACAGAGTTGTGCAGAGCAGAAGTCAGAGTAGCAGCATACGGTTTCTCTTTCAAACACTCCTGACGTCTTCCCCCAAAGCCTCAGGTTGGATCATGAGTCACACTACCTCACCCTGATGTTCACTGCTTCCAGAAATGTCATCTGCCAAATTTGAAGCCATCAAATGCAAGGCTTACAGCCCAGAACACAAACCTGCAATGAATATGCCAAGATCCTTATCCTAGCCATCTTTCTCTATCTCATTCTGACTAGAGTCTGCTTTAGCTCCTAAATTTACGATCTATCACTGTATCAAGTAGATGTCACTACAAGTTTTGGCTGAGGAACAGTGGGTCTCACACTCAATAAGAGTATATTCCAATAGCAATACAATTCAGAAGGATACATAAACTAATACAACACAACCTAACTCTTTTAGGAAAAGGCAGCAACACCTTCTCAGCCTTTGCAAAGAAAGCTAGCCAGGTAGGTAAGTGCAGTCACTGGCCACACATTGCTGCCAGAACTTTCAAAACCAGAAGCTGCAAGTTTAAGACTGACATTTTTCATAAATAAAGACCTATTCAATAAATATGAAAACTTCTTCTGTGAGGAGGAATTTATATTAAATTCCTGGTATAACATCTTTGTCCTTAATTATTAGGATAGCATATGGGAATGTGTCCATTCTAAGGAAGTTACGACTTTTCCCATTTCCCAGCAGTGAAAACATGCCTGGCTGAAGCCTGGATTCACCTGAGACATCCACAAGGACTGTCCTACCTTAAGTTATGCCTTGCCACGACAGCAATCCCCTTGCCTGCTGTTATCTAGCCTTTTTCAAGCATACCAGGACACACAAGAACTGAGCATGTTGATAGGTGGGGCCTGCACACCTGGCTTTGTGTTCATCAATACTACACTGAGAGGAGTTCAAGCTGACTTTAAGAGGGTAGACAGTACCAGCCAGACTCCCCCACAAAGCAATGCCAATAAACACTTTGGTGCATTGACACTAAGTTCCATGCAATTTCTGCTACTTTCCAGGATACCTGAATTAACTCTAACATCGAGCACTACCTGAGCTGATGTGACTACAGTGAAGATACAGTTTGCCTGCTCCATCTTCTTTTGATTTCCATGTCCAATGTGACAGAAAAGCTACAGCTATTCATTCATATATGCCACTTAATATTTGTGTCACCAAGCACTGCAAGACAAAAGCTCAGCAAATTCAGCAACGAAAAACAATCAATTTAACAACTCGGCCCTAAGGAAGCAGGAACAGGGTGCAGACATTTGGTATTTGGACTAAGACTTTCACAGAGGAGATCTCCAAGTCACTGCATGTGTGATCAAGTTTCCTTAATGTGTGCTGTAAATCCATAAACTATTGCCTCTGCTGCAGCAGATCAAACAAATGGACTGTCCTCCTTTAGAAAAGTACAGTCAGAAAACCCTCAAGACCCATGAGCACACTGGATCAGTGTCCACCAAGAAAGTTGCACAACCTGCCTCTTACAGCCCTTTGAACCCTGTGATAAATGTAATCCCAGGCAAAGCTTTAGCATCACTGTATATAAAAGTGTCCATTGCAATTAAAACTAGTGTTAGTAATCTTATGCTTTGCATGTCTCAGTTTGAATACATTGGGTCAGTCCTCATTTTCTTCCTTCTTATGGACAAGCCAGGTAAATCCTGTACTACTTTAGCTGGATAAAATGTGTAAAATCCTGGCAAATACTAAGTGTCTAAAAGTCAGTGAAACATACACTCTGACTCACACAACATACTAAAAACCCAAAATTAATGTATTATTTCCTCTATTTTCTGTTACATTCCCTTTTGCTCAGTACAATAAAGCAACTCAGTAAAGGTGCCTTAACACTGAATTGAGGTTGGTGTTCTATGAGAGACTGTAATATAACTTTATCAGAAGGAACAAGCTATCATATTCTGAAACAGATTTAGTATTTACATCTATTACAGACTTTTATTCTCATATATTGTAACATGGTTAAATGCACAATTCTAACATTCTCAAAAATGTAAAAATATATCATAAGAAAAAAAATGTGGGGGAAGCAAGAATACAACCACAGCACCAAGAACAATGTGCTTAAAATAACTTGGTCCGTTATTGGCATCTTTATTATAGACACAATAAAAGATCTGTTGTACTGAAAAAAAAAAGAGCAGTAGCTGTTCAGATGCCAAGTCTTAAGGGCTCCGTATGTCTTATCACCTAAAAATCCTGAATTTATTAAATTCGAGAGAGGCAAAAAGGTTCATAACAGAAATCAGAGACATGCCTTTGTCTTCTTTTTTAAAACAAACAAACACCCCAAGTACAAAAACACCTGCACACAGGAAGACCACTCTGGCTGCATCTAGACATGCATCCTAAGAAGGGTGAGAGTACAGGCTAACCAAATGTCCAGATTAGGTCCACCAGAGCACGAGGGTGAGTTTCTCTAGGTTTCCTCAATACAAGAATCATTCCCAATTCAGAAAAACTCCTCTCTCCCTGAATTCCTTACATATGCAATGGGGATACTTTAGAATGTGTTAAGGAAATTAAATTCACTTAGACCAATATCCGCTGGAGATTTGGGCCATTAGACAATATTTTTCTTTTTTTATTTTTTATAAAAAATAGTGGATACTTTGTACCAGAACAATTCTGAACTTTTCGAAAACTCTGTTTTGTGATACAGTGGAGACACTCAGCGGGTATGCATTGCTGAAAGCTCGTATAAACAGCCAGTTGACAACAACCATCATTAGTTCTTGGCCTGGACTAGATGGACTAACTGCCTGGGAAAGGCCAGTCCACAGATTACTCACAGTCTCCATGCCTAATGATCACTGATATTAAGACACTGTAACATATCATGATACAATCATGATTTACATCTTATCAGTGTGTTTCAGAATACAGTGAAATACTGCTTGTACTTCATAGGTTAAAGAAAAGATCAGGGCATGGCTCTGTTTCTCACAGAGGTTAGATGAGAAAACATCGCCATTCACTGGACACCTTAAAACAGCATCTGGCTAATTTTCAATATCAAGACGTTTTACCACCTGGAGCCTTGGCTGCAATTACCTGTGATCTTGGTTGCTGCAGATGCATTAAGTATGAAAACATAATGCAAAACAAAAGAGAATAAATTAAATGTTTCCTTAAGTGTTCATAGATCTTTGTATTTCATTAAACTAAACTCTAAGATTTTGTGCTGGATAGACAAAAGGATATTAATTATAAAAAGTATGTAGTTATGGTCAAAATTTGGTAGTTTTTTCCCAATTAATACAGCCATACAGTACCTGGGCACCTTGTATTCACACATATTTTTCTTTTATTTTAATTAAAAGATGGATTTTACTCAAAATTCAAAACTTGGAATTTCAAACAACTTTTTAATACTAATTCTTCTCAGTTATCTTCAGTGTCCTACCTCCTGTCTTTTGTCCTACTAAAGAACAGGTGACTGAAAAGTGCTTTGAGCAACAGAAGCAAAGATTGAGGCACCTGAGATGTCTGTCTTGGTGCCTCACATGACACATTGAGACCAAGAAACTTCTACTTTTTGAAGACTTGTGTCAGGTGGCCAGTCACCCCAGGTTACACATGAAGAGTTACGGTAAATTGGGCAGGGAAGGGTCTACATGAGATCATTTAGTTCATACCTCCCCCCAGAGGCAGAATCACTTGCATCTATACAGGTCCTAGTGAATGTTTCCTTGTTCTTAAACACTTTTAGAAGTGGAGATCCTGCAGTCTTTGTGGGTAAGCACTACAAGGTCTCACTACCCTCAGTGTTTAAGGGTGCTTCCCAATGTGTATCCTCACTTCAGTTTAGACCCATTAATTCATATCCTATCACCAGCTGTTTAGTCCCTCTCTTACTCCAAGAACCTTTTTACTTACTCAGTCTGTGCAATACATGTCAGCCTGAATATGTTAGCCTGCAGGACCTTTGAAGTATAGTATCTACAAAGTATTTCACACTCATTCTTTGGTGCATAGTGTATTTATTTCACCTAATTGAGGTTTCCTTGAGTTATAGAGCTGCTGTTCAATAAGCATTCAGGCTAACAGCTATAGGAGCTGTACACCTACTGAAGGACAGCTCCCACATCTTTCACAGTACATCAGAAATGTTCAAATGGGGAGAATGTAAGAGAACATGGGAAGATCACGCATGCTCAATGTTTTCTCATTCGATACACTTTGACCTTCCTTCTTTTCATGTGATGGTTAGGGATCATTCATCCTTTTCTGAGGAGTTCGTGCAACTGCCTTTCGCACCTTACTAAGTGTCAGCCAAAACAAGCTTTATATTTAAGAAATTGTTTAAAGTAGCAGCTTGTATGATATGTCTTATGAGATATGGCGAATTCAGTTTGATTGGGGAACTATCTGCTTTCTGTAAGTGTTACAATCAGGTCCATAACACACAAACCTTACCACATGCCACCCTCTCTTTCTCTGCCACCCCACTTGAAGTCCACAATGGAAAGGGAAATGCACAACAGTTTGAATCCACTTATTGTCCATCCAAAGGCTAGTAGTACATGATAAACATTTTAATGAGGTTGGAAATCGGACGGTTTAACCTCTTTGACTCAAGCACGCATCATGCATGCATCCACCAGCTTAACAACAAGGCTAATCTTTACAAAGGAAGACTGGCATGGACATGAGATGGTCTACTAAAAATTAATGTCATACTTTTTACAAAATGAAGAACTACATAAAGTATTTTGAAATCCAACAAATCTGTCTATAACTAGACTTCATTACTTCTGCTATGCTACTACACCAACCATGAAATTAGCCCGTGTCCTGTTTTTATGTATTCTAAGGATATTGCTTTCCATTTTGTATTATGCACCCTACTGACTCACTCATCTGATCATCTTTTGAGCACAGAATGAAAATATTCCCCAAGTAGATCACACAAATAGGATTATTCTGAAGCAATTTCATCCAAGCTGAAACCACAGATCTGTAAGAGAAGAGGTCACAGAATGCTCTACTTAAAAGAGAAGGTACATGCAAAACCTTTCCTATAAATAGAAAGCAGTTTAGGGTTAACAAAATGGGTAAGACCACCCACAATGCATTGAAATCTGCTGCAGAAATGAATGCCAGGTGAAAAAGATAACACTGAAACACTACAATTTAAGTCAGTGATGTGGTATCTGTCTTACAGTGATGGAGTTCTCACAGCTACCTTCAGTCTTAGTCACAAATAATAGCTCAAGCTCTCTCTAAAGCCTTGAGTTTCTATTGATTCAAATTGATCAGATTTTTTAGTAGTAGTATCTTAAATAATTAAAACCAGCATCCATATTATGTTACTACATATCCAGTATCTCCAAATATCTTTAGGGGAGAATCATCTTTTGCTCTGTCCTGATCAGGGATTTAGATGTAAATGAATAAACAAAGGCACAATTTGCACCTAAGGTGTTCAGAACACAGATGATTCTGAAAGAGGTAGCACAATTACAGTACCTCACAAATCATAATTTAATACAAAAATAAAGAGCTTTGCAATAAGTTAGTATGTGCATGGACTGAAATGACATCTTTCCACATGCACAGTTCTGGCAAAAATGAATAGAAAATCCTTATAAAAAATAATTTAAATACAGAATGGCATAGCAGCAGAAATAGGAGATCTACAATAGGAAGTTGTGATCTGTTTACACTTCATTTTAAAAAGGCATTTCCTCAGCTAGCTGAGTTTAGGTTACTCTTATTCACTTTGCACCAAAATTTCCCAAGAAGGACTCTTATTTTCATCCTGGATGGACATTGCACAAAAAGCACAACTTTATCAGTATTTTTTTGTATCACACCAACATGGAATTAGGCTTTAACATTTGGGTGGATGAAGAAAGCCTGCCTTTGATTCTTTGAAATTTATGCTTCCCCGTATTCCCTCGTCTCCAGAGCTTGAGTAAAACTTGCTTTAATAGTCTTAATACTGCCTGAATTTTTATCATACAGCAAACTACACAATGTAAATCAAAAACAAGCATCTTTTGCTTTTGATAGAGGTAAAAGATCCAACAATAAATTGGCAAAGATGAAATGCTTTTCCTTCGCTTTTTACTTACCTGCATCTATAATTACTCATGACAGCTTCAGTTAACTGAATTTCAAAAAAAGAAGGTCAATCATAAAAGCCTAATTAATTTTACAAATACTCAGCAGGATAAACTAAGATTTCCCTGGGGAGTTAGAGAACCTGAAAGGACTAATTAAGAACAAGAATAAGATGTGGTAGCTTAAATTTACGGAATTTTTGTATGCATTTTCATTCTGATCCAAACTGGCTGGAACCCGCTTCAAAGATTTCATTGAGTTCTAGTTACAAAGTAAACCAAGAGTGCTGAAAGACTACAGAGGAATTATTATTTTCCTCACTTCATTTATCTTCACTTCTCAGTCAAGGGAAATTCAGTATTTCACCTGTGTTGATACACAGCACAGAGCAGGACAGCTAGTGGGTTTTACCAATGTTCAGTTTTCTAGTTTTACAGTACAGGGGAGTTCACTTCTATTACAGCTTCCAGAAACAAATGCCTATAATGAAATTTAGACCTTTTTGAAGTAAAAAACAGGAAAGGGATATACTAGAAAGTCACAGATTCACTTAATTCTATTCTGAAAAATAATCTGGCTGATTTCAAGATACTCTTTGGCTGCTTTCATCCAAAACTGAGGAAAGAAACAAAGTGTATCTGTAGCATGCACTGGTATGGTATGTTCAAAGCACACACCAGCACATATAAAATTCTAGCCATTCTGAATACAGAGAAAACCTTGGGAGGGGGGAAATGTTATCAGAAACCTAAAGCAACAAAAACCTCAATGCAAGTCACAAAAACACTCAAATTTATATTTTTCTTCAGAATTGCATGGTTCATGATGTTCAACATTTCATGCCAGCTACATCAAGTGCATCTTTTGATATTGCCTTCCAGTGAAAAAAGTGAGATAAAAACACAAGATCCAGTCAGCAGTCACCTGTTTCACAGTGAGGGTGGACAGGATTAAACAATATACATAGTACTAATTTGTACATAGAGAATATGTGATAACGTGTGGACACTAACTCTTCTGCCAACAGAGGCAGACAGAACAGTAATTACGATTAACTGCATTTTTTTCCACTGGATGGATTTCTACACATATCACCCCCAGCAAAAAGAAAACTGATTTTAATACAACAGAATAAATACCATTTCTTAGAAGCGGGGTAAAATATTACTGCTAAAATAATAGCAGAGATTGGAACTTGCAACACTTAACGTGACAAATCTGGTCATGCCATTATGAGACAAACATACAACTCCACAAACTCTGAATACATGGATGTGATTGTCATAGAGGAATAAACAGAATACCCAGCACCAAGACAAAATAATGCATTTTCAAGAAATGCTATGCTTTACTTTTAACATACAGAGATAAGCCTTAAGGCTTGCATTAACCATCTCCCAGACATAGTTTCACAGTGTTCTTTTATTAAATATCTCACAAGCATACAGAAGCATCATTTTTTCCTGAAAAAAATGTACTTTTATTAAAGGTATCCTCTTTTAATAAAAATATGCTCTAACCCTTGTTTTCTGGCTATTTGGGGCTGACAAACACAAACAGACCTTGTCACTTCCATGCAAATTAGTAAAGAATCAACAGCATCAGGGCAAGGAATATAAATGTCTTACAAAACTAAACCCTTAGCTATTGCTTATTTGAAGGACTATTAAAATTATTCTATTTATATAATCAAACAGTCAGTAAGTCCAAAAAATACCTTAAGCTACATTTATGAAGACCTAGAAGTGTCGAAATTTATCTGACTTGATAAGAAAATGTAAGGCTTTCCTGACAATCCCCTTAAATTCATACACTAGAATGCTGCTTAGAGAGGTAGAAGTGCATTTAATCATTTTTTATGATGGCATGCATTTTTCTCTAGGATCAAATAGGAGAGCAAGCAGTTTAGAGATCCAGAATGGACAAAAATTAGAGAAGTGGCCCAACTGGGTCAGTGTTCAAGGCGATACCTACAACAGTGCCTGAGATGCCTCAGTGCAGGATATTTAGCCCTGCTCCCACAGGGTGTCCAGGCTAGCTTTCTGATGCCTGTTCCTTCCAGATGTGCACAAAAGACCCTCTCTTGTGCCACAGCTCTTTTTTCAGTATTGAAGAGGTCACCCAGACATCTTCAGAAAGTTCTTCCTGAATACATTTGGGCTTCAATCACATCACCTTTCTTAACCTTAGTCTCCATCAATGAAATGGGGACAGGAGCGCTTTCCTACCTCACCTTGGCCATTAAGGGAATAAACATCAAAGGTTGCTCGGGTTCTCCAAGGCTACATTGACACAGACTGTGTCTTTCTTGAGTACGGAGGGAGACACCCCACTTATCCACATCTCACTGCGATTAAAAACTACATCAGAGGCAAGACAGAACCTAAAATGACTTTAAAGGCAAACACATACACTGACGGAATCAATCGTAAAATAGAAAACCTAAAATTATTCTGGATCAAAAGCAAGGTGGCAAAATTCCCTAATATAAAAATACTAAAGACAGTAATGTTTTAATTTTCTGGATCTTTTGTTGTGTTTAGTGGTAGCTTATATGCTTTTTGCTCCGCCACATTCTATTAATATGGAAAGGCTGATTCTGCATTGACTTGCTTTGTAGTAGAACTTTGAGCAAACAAAAAAAAGTACTGTTGCTGTGTTTTACTTTATCACTGAACATTTAAGGGTTTTCATCCTTTTGAACACATTATGTATGTGCACAAACTGGGAGGAATGCTCAACAGTTCAACATGAAATACCATTCACTGGCACCTACATATCGAGCAGCTTAGATTTTTCATGGAAATCTTCCATCCCTTGCATCATGAATAATTGAACTTTTCAGCATGCAATATTAACCTGCTTACCTTTGCTAACCAACGTAGCAGAGAAACGATTATGGAGTTAGAATACTGATTACTACATTAGATGCTCAGTACCCTTATACTCCACAAAAACTATGAAGCATTATCACTGTCATTAGTCCATTTAATTATTACTGAAAGTGTGTTGAACTTCATGCAAATGTTACCTTAATAAGGCAAATATGATAATTTGAATTTGGGATGTTGCATGTTTTAAAAGCTTTACTAGGCACAACATAGTCTGCAATGAAAGCTTAGCTGTATGTTGCTGTTATTTTAATAATTGTGGAAAGCAAGCTGGCTTGGAGGATATAACATTTGCACACAGTTAATGTAAGCATCAAAGATGATACATAAGTGATGTCAAATAGGGCTTTTCCATATGACTAGGTCCAATTTTCTCTGTGTGATTAATCTTACATTGTTTTCCTAAATTAACATAATATCTGCTCAGCTTGGGAAATTTCCCTTTGAACATTCCCGAAATATCTATCAACAGTGTTGACCACCCTGGAAAGGGGAAAAAAAAGTGACAAAGTAATGTACAAGTGCTAGATAATGCAAGAATGAATTCAGTTGTAAAAAAGGAAGCCAAAGACTCTTCTAGGACTGCAGTTTGATTTCTCCATTTGCCATTAACAAATCTCGTGCTTCCTTCAACAGAAAATATGCAAAATACTTAATTATTCAGAAGTTATTAACATCCTGAACTCAGGAAGAAAAGCTATGGAAATGTAATTATGTATATTCAACAGTGCTGGCCCATTAGGTACATTTTTTTAATATTGCTTAAGTACAACTCCATTCTCTTGAGTAATCAAAAAACCCATGAAAAACACACATCTGAAATATTTACCTGAGACACTAGCATTAGACTCTTCAATCATAGAAAATGTTGCACATGCTTTACAACATTTGTTTAGTTATCCCATTGCACCTCTCCACTACAGTTAACCATGATAAACCTTTGCCATTTAGGGAGCAACAAAAGATCGAAGTCTTGAAACTGAAGTTTAATCACCTTTTTTTTTTTTTTTAAATACTTTCATTGTTGATTTTTTGATTCACAGAACTTGAAAGTGGGGGGGCAGGCAGGTGTTAGACATGAGCTGGTTTTTCTTGACAGGAGCCATGTGCACAGTAACAGCCTCTCCCCTACAAAAACCTAGGTTAGGGGCTAACAGCTTAAATTCTGCCTAAATCCCAAGCAAGAGGCTCAGTGAGCAATGAGGCAGCCTAAGGAGGCAGTCCCACTGGTGTTACTTGTGTGGTGGCCCAAGCAAAAGCCCTGTGCTCATGGCCAAGCTCCTTGCTGCTACAGCTGCTAGGTTCAGCAACCTTTCTCATCTGGGGAGTGACATCCTGCTGGACCCTGGACCAAGCACACAGTGCTGGGTTCCCTCCCAAGGTCTTACAGCAGACTTCACCCCCATGGCATGTTGGGCATTACTGCTACTAGACAGCAATGAGAAGCAGAACCAAGAGCTGACCAAGAATCCATAGCACACTGCCTCATACCGCGAAAAACAGAAGAGAGAGAGTAAGCCCACACTCCCATGCTGATGCAAACTTATTAATGCAATACAGTAAGTGCTACCTACTAGCTAACCAACAGCAATGGGATCTCACCAAATGAGACACTGCATTAAAATTTAGACCACCTGATTCTGTTACTTGATGAAGAAAACTGGTGGGCTAACATAGTTTGATTCTGCCTTGCCTGAGGATTTGCAGCATCCAGTGTGTTTGCACAGCTTACAACATGCATTATCTCTAGCACTTTACAACTAGGGATATGCTGTACTAGGCACTATACAAATGTACAGTAAGAAACATTAACTGTGCCAGTAACTGGTTCTGCCTGCTCTGCCTAGTTAGGCAAAGCACTGAGAAACAAAGAGGAGAATTAACTTGCCAAGACTCACACAACTACTTGGTCACAGAGCTCACAGTGTTCTCCCAGCTCTCTCAAAACCAGAGCTGCCTTGCTTCTGGGTCACATTGTCCCCCCCTCACAGACATTATCTTCCCCAAGGAAGGTGCATTATGAATGAAATAGGTGTGCAGAACACAAGCTCTGCAAGCACTTCAAAGCCTAGCAGTATTAGGCAAGCAGTAGTTGGGATCCTCTGGCCTCAATAATTTTTTTTTCCCCCTAATGAAAAAAGTTTATTTCAACTTCTGCCTATGTCCTTATTCTCTAAATTTAATGAGGAAGCAGCTCCTTTTCTGCTGTTTTCCAAGTCTCTTTCATCTTATGATTACATATGTGCCAGTTTCTTGCCATTATATAAAGTCTGAATAATGTACATTGATGCTAGATAGCTTCAAGTACACTATGTACCCACGAATAAAGAGCAGCTACTCTTTCTGTAACAGGAATCTTAGAAGTGGTTCACAAAGCTTGGGAAGAAGAGGAAGGACACATAAAGCAGTCGCATGGTGACTCCATGCTTGCTCCATGCCTGCACAGCCCTAAACTCTGTGGATCCCCATGAGGAAGAAACAGGCAAACAATAACTAAGATGAAAAAGTGAACACTGCTGCCCTGGAGCCATGTCCTTTTGCATCATTTCCAGTTTGAAGGTAGCCCCCAAATGTGAGATGTATTCTTCTAATTTTGATGTCTCTCCATAACAGTATGATAGCTGAAAAATAAGCCAGAAATTAGAAAGGATGGTGGGATTTAGTTTTGTGTTTGTTTGGTTCGTTTTTTTAAGCTTTCTCTGCTACCTATTTTGGACTCTGTTCTGCAAACAGTCCAGGACCCAGCCTAAGTACTTGCTGTAACTGTAGAAAAAGGCAGGAAGCCATAAAAAAATCAGTAAGGTCATGTCATTCTCACAGCAGTCTGTACTTTTCCAAGCCTAAGAGTCAAATACCCACAGCTTCACAAACTATATACAACCTTATGGAAATCACTTCAGGAGACGCTGAAAATTAATTGCATTTGTATTTAAAATACTTTGGTGGCTGGGTATCAGCTCTGTCTTGACAAATCACAGTGTTTAATGCCTCAACACCAGTGGCCACAGGCACCTTTGTAGATGTCTACACTTGGGCGGGCCCATTGTCACTGCTACAGCAAAACAAGGTTTATGTGGCCACCAGCTGGAGTGTCCTAACTAGCACAATGCCTGCAGCAACTCCAGTCTGGAATAATTATTTGCATAGTATATGTATTTACATACAAATCCATGCATGCAAGCGACCCAAAGATCATTGAATTAGAAGTATGCATGTCTCAATTTTAAGCAGCTGCTGTGGATCGTGGAGACGATAATGGCAACACCAATGGACCTTACCAAACACATACCTCATTCACTTGCTCTTCCCCTCCGAAGCTCACAAGGAAAGATGCTGAGGGAGGATGGGGGCCCTCAGGTCTCGTTCACAGGCCTGAATTACTCTCCCACCCATGCAGCTTACCACTGCACTTCAGTGGAAGACATTTCAACCTCAATGAACAACACCAGCTCCTTTCTGCCTGTCTTTACCTCCGCACCCATAAAAAAAGTAAAATTTCCTGATGCGTTTCTCTTTTAGGAAATTCTGCCCCTTTTGGCTTTGCCATATTCATTTGCTAGCTCACCTTTTCCCTTGTACCACACACTTCCGAGGAGATGAGAGACTCGCCAAATACACTCTCACTGAACATACCTATATACCAGGACACATGGCAAAGTAATAAGAATTATTCACTACCTTTTATTCAAACCAGTGTGTCTACCCTACATTCACTTCAGACTTGCATTTCTTTGCTTTTTCTCTATATTGAGATGATGGTACCCCCACCCTCACTGATGTGGTCCTATGGTCTTTAAGGGAAAGCTACTATACCACAAATAGTGATAAATTGCCTTTTATTAACACTGCAACTATCAATTTCAGAATTAAGTTAAAACCCTGATAATACTTTACTTTCTGGTAACATCAAAATTAGATTCTTATCCTCCCTATCGACATTAATATGAATACTTTGCACAGTCCCATGCGGCTAGACCCAGACAATGCTGAATTACCCAGACTTACAAAACTCTGGAAATGACGACTCATCTTAGAGAATGGAAAAAGAAAATAAAAAAATCTGCAGCTAGAACAGGCAAAAGCTCTATAAGGAAGCAGGGTTGGAATTCTTTCAGCTTTAATAATCTTTACACCACTATGTTCCTTTTTATGTTTCATAGTTCACAAATAAATTCAGAATACAGAACAAATTGAAATATTAAACATTAATTTTCAAAATACCATTTATCCTACTACCATGGGATTTAGATTAAAATATTTTACACAATAATATAAAGGGAAAAATGCTATGAGCCAAAAATCTAGAGGAAAGTTAACTTTTATTTTTTGGTATATAAGCACCAAGCACTATATCACAAATTTTTACATTCTAAGCTTGGCTGTATGTCATTTGCTTTTACAACCATAATGTGCCAGGTCTGTAAAGGATGCTTATTTGTGATGCTTTCATTAGAAAGGGTACAAATTTAGGTACGCTAGAAATTTAAGATTCAGGTTATGCACAATTCTACAAACAAGTAGTGCTATTCAGGACCTTGAAAACAAAGCGGTACATAAAAATAGATCTGAAACACAGACAGACAAAACAGGCTACTTCTATGAATGATCTGTGCTCTGTACACACATGATCTTCTCTGTACACACATACACACATTTAAAGTGGTGGAAAAAATACTTTTGGCCTGTTTCAACCAGTTACTGAAAGAATTTATTATTAGTACTTCCGAAGACCAAAGGGAGCATCGCTATTATAGTAACATATCTCTCAGCTGCGTATTTTTCACACTGTTCCACACTGTGGAAAACACAATACCTTGAAAATGGATGTTTGAGAATGATTATGCAGAGGAAGGACAACCTACCAGCTCGGGCTAAGGCTCAGACACCAGAGGTAGTCATCTGCACTGTGGAAAACTACTGTGTGACATTCTTGTCTTCTGGCCTCTGGGCCCCACCTGTACCCCCAATTTTACCTGGCTATCATACAGGCTCACGGGTGCATAAAAGCTTACACAGACTAAAGATTCAAGTACCCAGATGCCACTGTAATGAAGGATTAAGTAAACACTGAAGTGAAAGACACACACAGAAAGTCTTGCTGTTTATCAAAGACTATAAAGCCTTAATAGAAAACCAGAAAATGTAATGCAGACGGGGCACAGGTGCTAGAACAGAGAGGAGCGAAGCCTCTGCACAAACAGCATGCAGCCAGCTCTTGACACTCAAGAAAGGCATCCCTGCATTTCCAGACCGGGGCTGTGTACATTGATTCAAACTGTTTTCCTTGAACCCACAGCAGTCTCTGGCAAAACACCTGTCATCTTCAGCAAGAGGGGAAAATAGGTTTCTGAGCTTAGCAAAAAGCTAAGCTGAAAATATAGAAAATCGCTCCTATTTCCTGAGGCTATCAGTGTTAAAGTGTCAGTTGTAAGGAGTCATTTACACACAAATGTGGTTGCATAATGTTATTATGTAGGGATCCTGATATAATTAACTATTAATTAAATCATACAGACGAATAGAATTGTGCTTACAGGCAAGCTAGCTTTTCCTGAATTATAATTAACTAAAATACTATTGAAAAACACTGCAGAAACAAAATTATCTATGTTTGCTGCTGCTGTGTTTTCTTAGTCATAAAGGTGATACTTCAAAATTACATCATATTAATGAGGAGTATGGTGGTAGAGGAAGAAGTCACCTGTTGCAAAGGCAACCTTACTGGCTTGCAGTAAAGTTGCAAACTATACTGCTTCCATTCAAGACACAAAATTCTGAAAAATCAGAACTTTATTTTCTAACCCTGAGTTAAGGGGACAACAAAGAAATATCCAGGTCTTTAACCTTTTTCACCTTCCATTTCAGTGGAACACAATAGAGCTGTAATTCACAGCAGGAGACAAATGCAGCTTCAGAAGAAAGCTGCCTCTGTAGGACCTCGAGATATTTGAAATAGTTTGCATCAAAATGCAAATTTTATAAATTATGCAAGGATGCAACACAAGCACACTCGTTCTTTACACAATTAAGGTAACTGTCAACACAACTCAATGAGAAAAGGATGGAAGGATTTTGTGCTTTTTGGCTACCAACATCATGAAGGAAGGCAAAGTGGAGGAAGGCTGTCTAGGCTGGCATTACAAGTCATCTTCTATTACACAAACTTTACTATCACCCCCAGAAAAAAACATTTTGAAGGTTAGTGGTAGATTGAGGCAAGATAATGCCTTCTCTATCCAAAAATCCCTAAAGAGTTTTTTGAAAGAAAATAAGAAAGCATGAATAACTCTGTGGTAAGGATAAACTTCACACTTTGTGAGCAAATCTGATCTTTAATAACGTAAAAAGAATATACAGGTATATTGGATAGAACTAAGGAGGTATTAAAAAAAAGGACAAGTTGAAAAAATAGCAGTGGCTAGAATTTGATGAAATAATTTAAAAACCAAAGCCTACAGTACATTTAAAAACAGCATCTCTTTTAACTTTCTATAAACCAAAAGACCTTGGCACCTGCCTGTTATTTAGTATCTTTCTTCTTACTAATTTTAGTGTTAGAGGACTACATAGAGCCCATATGATCTGGGCTCCCATCTTCTTTCTATATTCAGAGGTGCTGTGGAGATGAGGACACACTTGAATGTTAATTCTGTTTTGGAGTGTCAGATTTTAGTTAGAAAAACATGGTGACATGACTGGTAGTAATAACTGCCTGCAGTGGCAAGGACTCCCACGTCAGTGGAGCACAGCCTTACATCAACTTCAACTAGCCAACCTACACTGTCAGGCTCAGCCCTTCAAAGGCTTTTAGACATTTAACTCAAGGAAATCAATGGAAGCAAGGAATTCAAACACCTCCAAAGGTGATTTCCCCAAGCTTATTCAGTGAAGTTTATACAGAAAACACCAATTCAACTCTAGTCACGGGATTTTCCATCGTTTCTGTGAGACCACTGGTGCAAACCAGTCTGGATAAAGATGACATAGGGACTGAGGAGTTTTTGTCAAGAGTGAGGAAGATGGGGACAAAATGCCTTTAGTTCATAGGGCCTGTCATACTACTTTCATAAATAATTCAGCACCTCTCCCATTTGAGTGAATGGGGTGATGCAGATTAGTCAGTCAGTTTTATAAAGAATACACTTCAGTAGCAGGCAACTCTGCTTCTAACAGAAAAAAAGAAATCGTGGTAAGTCATTCCTTTACTATGTCCTATTTAAGTTCAGTCGACCTACAGCAAAATCTAACCTAATCAGCTTCCCTTATGTAATTTACAGGAACTGCACCTGCCAGAAAAAGCAGTTTTTACAAGATTTTATTACAGCAAGAACCAACTCTGAGCTTTTCAGTGATCTTCAAAAAAGCTTCTCATTTACCTCTTAATGAAAATCTTTCAAGGTAGGTATTTAGATGTCCTTTATAAAAACATTAAAAATAAAGATGAATTAACCTGTGCTGCATAGTCGTGACAACAAATGTAGATGCAGAACTGACTGGCTAACTACAAAGAGGAGCTGTCAACGGGCCACTCAAAATGGAAAGACATATCAAGTGGCACTGCAAGCTGTTCCAGTCAGTCTTAATTAATGAAGTTGAAGAAAGAATACGCTTATTTGCAGATGACAAAGGCAGACAGAAGAAACTCAAAATGATCAAGATTACTGGTAAGTTGCCTGAAAAGAAACCTCTGTGAAATTCAGTAAGGGACAAATCCAAGGTTGAAGACTTAGAGAGAATCAACTGTGCAAACACAAAATGAAGACGGTGGTGGAGCAGTAGTTCTTTAAGGATGAATTTCCCAGGAAAATATCAAAAGCTGAGTATAAGGCAACAGTGTTTTCAGTACTATTGCAAAAACATAAAGCACTGACAGCATCACAGCCTGAAAAACACCTGAAATCATCCCTCCAACCTGCTTTATACGGGTAAGGTCTTAGCTGGGTTCATTAGATCAGGGTTCAGTACTGTTTTTCAGTAATACAGGCACCAACTGAATAGAGTCAGCAGCAGCAACCAGCATGATTTAAGATCTAGAAATACAGAATCTAAGAAAAAGAATCTACTGAATAAAAATTAAGCCTAGGGGGAAAAAAAAAAAAAAAGGCTGATTCCCTAAAGTCCTTCTGTGTCCCTTTCATTTTTTTTAAAATGAAAGGCTCATATTTGGGATAGTTTTAAAAGCTGAAAGTGATAGACAGTGGAGGGAATGAAGAGGAAACAAGCAGATTGGGTGGGGGACAGGACAGACAGAACACAACAAACCAACCAGATTAGAGAAATTAAGGAGGATTCTGATTCAAGGAGACAGTTCCCTGTCAATCTGTCAATAAGCATTTCCTATTTAAAAACAGGAATGTTTTCACATTAACTCCTTTTATAACAGCTGTGGTAGCCACAGCATATAGACACAGATGGGGTCCTCTAGCCCCCAAATTTCAAACTGTATTGTGAAATAAGCATGGTTATTCCTTAATAACAGATCCATTGCTTTAGAATCCATCACTCTTCAGAATTAAGACCACACATACAAACACATCTCATCACAATTTCTTTTTCCTCAGGTACTCTTGAAAGTTTATAATTTTTCAAGGTGAAGAAAATGGAATTGTGGAATAAATGTAGCTGCTCCCTCTCCTGTCTTTTCACAGTCAAGGAAGGAATCAAGCAACACTCACAGATTTAAGGTATCTGAAAGATTTTTCCCTTAATAGCACATCAGCCATATGCTGATGTCTATACCTGGATGGCTTTCTTTTCTATATTTCCAACTTTGCCATCCAAGTAAAGCCTTCGTTGCACTTAAAAAATTAGCAGCGGAGCATCCAAGCATCAGGACTGTGTGTGTATAGTGAGAAAAAAGATTGAGCAGGTATGAAAAATAAATTGTCTTACTACTACAGGCAATGTTTCACACTGAGGTAAACCGAGAAATGATTGGTAAATTTTGTCCAATTTGCTATCTGTGAACGGCAATGCCAACCCTTGGGAGCCCTTCACAAAAACTGAACACAGTAAAAATTAAATTTGTATTTACATCTGAAAAGTACCTGCTATTTTGAAATGGCAACATAAAAAGTTTATTACTGACATTTCGCAATACTTTAAATGAAGAGACACTGCAAACTAATAGGAGCACAGTCTTCCCCACACTGGGCACAAGATTTTTCCCTGTTTTTCAAATGTCACACTGTATAACTTTAATGCATTTTTCTTTCATTTCAGAGGTTTTGTATTCAGTATTCTGAAATGACACAAATTAGTTACCAACTTCAGGTAACACTCCTGGACAGTCTAATTCAGAGTATTTTAAAGGTTATATTCTGAACCCCTTAGAATACGTCCAGATTCCAAAATACACACTTCTAGGATGACTGGACTCATCACTAAAGATTCTTTCACAGTAGTTTGTGAATGTTTATAATAATACTTCCTTTAGTTAACTTAATAATCATGTTTTTGCAGATGGATGAAGAATCAAATTCATTTAGATATTCTTTTTCCAACTTGTTCACTGTTCTTTTTGTAGGAATAAAAGCTATCCAGTCAAATGAAGCATAATTTACTACTACAGCGTGTTACAGGTGTGAGAAAATAAATAGAAAACATTTCATTACATACCAAAAAGCCAAATAAAAGGTGAATTCAAATTGTCAGACTACTCTTTAATTTTCATTGGAATAGCTATATTTGGAAATTTGTATTTTGGCACATTTTGTCTTTGTAGTCCGCAAAGATCAAATACCCTCACATAAATAACCTAGTTAATGTAATGAAACAATCATATTTAATTAGAAGGATTCAGCTGAGACACAGCATCAGACTTACCCTGGAAGAGGCACGTTTTGGAAACTGTCTAGGCTCAGCTCTGATGAACCAAATAATAAAAATTCAGCACACCACAGTAAGAAGTCTCTGCTATTTAATCTTTCTCTCTTGCACTATTCAGCGTTGCTCATTAGAGAAAGTCTCCCTTGAAAATACCAGACTAAAGCATATCTATTTGGAAGCTATTGCTTTTGTGCACAATAAGGACTTTCTTCATGGAATAAACCATTTCACTTGAATAAATTAACCCCCTACACACACATAATTTCTAGTCATTGCTTTCAGTGTTTTGGAAGCTTGATGGCATAAGCAAAACCGACCTCCATGCTCTTAATTTCTGCCTAATTTTGTGCCCTTAGCTCTTTTCTCCAATTCCAATACAACTGCCATGCTTTTCATCAGCAGAAGAACATGTATATCCCTGCATTCAGTGCCTCATATATTACAAATTTGTCCATAGTAGTTTATTTTTTTCATGCTTGGAATAGTCAAAATGTTGGTTGAGAATCTTTTCTATCTGTCTGCATAGTTAAAGCCCAAACCAAATGAGGACTGCAATCTGCTGGAGCCTCTGGAATCAGCAACAATAATAAAAGTACTGGTATCTATATTAATTTCAAAGAGTTAGAAAGACACTCTACTTCTCCCTAGGACTTGTGCATTCACATTTGCAATACAAGAGTATACTAGCAACTGCTGCTTAAAGAGGAGAAAAAAGGAAAAAAAAGAAATAGGGCAGGGGGATTGTCCTCAAAAACAACACTTTTACATTTGCTTCTGCAAAAGGAGCATTAATTTGCAGTTTATAAGAAAGGATCTAATAACTGAAAAAAATGTTATTAATTTTTAAATAAATTGATAGTAAGGTATTAAAGGAGTATAAGTAATATTGTGTTGACAGTTATTGTAAGGGGGTAATAGTGTTTTATAAGCACGTAAGTGCCGTAATCACAAAATTATAAGCAGCCATGAAACAGATATTCAGCTCAAATAAAAAATTTACTCGCAGCATGGATGACAAGCTACATGTAACAAAAGCACCAACCCTCTAGACCTTTATCAGAGAGCACAGAAGACAGAACAGGTAGGCCACACAAAAAATACAGAAGCAATCAGCATCTTGGACCCATGCTTATTACAGGAAACTTGTCACAGAAAATTCCTATCCAATATCAGGAGTCAGACACCCCACAGGCAGAGAGCGAAGTGATAAATTCATAGCAGTTAGTGAAGCCAAAGGAAAATGTTCACTCCTGACAAGTCCGGCTAGCAACACAATCCTGAACTGGACAAATCGTAGCTGTGCCTGTCAGCCCTGAGAGGAAGGGTGATCCTCCAGCTGCTTCCCACGCGCTCCCCAGACATCCGACCAGGCATTGGAAGGGAAAACAAGTAAGACAAGGGAAGGCAAGTGAGACGTGATCTGGAGATGACGAAAATAAGGAATTTAATACAATAGACACAAAATGCAGTAAACAAACAAAATTTTTGCAAATTTCAAGCTCTTTTAGGAACATGAGCAAATCAAAACACTCAGCACCTCTGATTCAAGACAGTAGGCCAGGCTGCATTGGAAAGGAAAAAGTACATGTGCTACACGGTAGCGTTTAACAAATGAAGTCTGGCATAACTGGCAGAGTTACAACAGGAATCAATCTTAGCTAATCATAAGGGGCACTATTGCTGGAGACTTTGAAAATGAAGGACAAGCAATCTGACTTGGGCAACTCCAAAAAAAGCAAGCTGATGAAGGAAGTGACAAGCCAAGCGAGCAGCTGAAAGCTTGAAGCCATGTGAGGCAACAGACATGCAGACTTGACAGATAAAATCATAATGTACACAATCATCATGGCATGGCCTACAGTTCTGAAGGCAGACAGAAAAGAAAAATTAGGTGTGGCAACTGCTGATATCACGTGCCTGTATCTTTTGATACAGCCCAGGGACCAGTTACCAGTCAAGGATGACACTCAGGTTGAGGTTCAAAGTGATGGTCTGGATGATGAGTTAATCCTCTGCAATGAAAAAGGTAGCAGAAGAGGCAGGATAAGGAAAGTTTTGTAGCTAAAATAGTGCTCCAAAAGTCCCACAAGGTTTTCAGCTGGTTTTTAGAGAGATGGGCTGGAGGTTGAGTTTGATCCATAAAGAAGAGAGGTCGAGGATACAGATCAATCAATTACATTACCAGCAAAAAGACAGCAGCCCTACAGTAAGACGTATAGAATCAAAGATCAAGAAACAGATCTGGTAGGATGCACAAGAGAAGATGGAACCAGCACTGGAAAAAGAGAAATCCTCCAAAGCGAGTGCTAAAACAGACACTAGGAGAAGAAAATTAAGGTAGTTGCTCTCGACTTTGCTAAACTTTCAAGAAAAGAATAAATTTCTCTGGTTCTGAAGACTACTGTGATGGCAAAAAGGTAGTGTAATTGGGGGCGGGGGGAGGGAGATCACTCAGAATGGTAGCCCTGTATTTCTGCTGTTTAAATTCTTTTTTCCTCATTTTACTGTATTCTTAATACATAGTAGACTTTTAGAGTCAACATATTCACCACTATAACTGAAAGCTATCAGGGCACGAGAACAGGATAAAAGGATACTTTTTTGGTAACTAGACAGAGCTGAGGGATAGCTGGAGCTTTTTGCAGCAGTGAGATGTAGGAAGCATTATGAAACCAAAGAATGAATACAGTTAATACCCCCAAATCTATCAAGTGATGAAACAGCTAAAAGATTCCACAATAATTCATCAACTTCTCAACTGAAGAGTTGAGAACCCTTGTATACATAATATAAATAATGACCATATGACAACAGTGTTACCCTATAATAATAAAAAGAAAAGCACATAAACCTGAATGTACAAGAAGCTCTACAGTTGAATCTTTGTACTTGCTTTGCAGAAAAAAAAAAAAAACACAAAAAAACCCAAAACCACCAACCAAACAAAATAAAAACCCAAAAAGTTTGAAATACAAGCAAGAGGCACAAAAAGGATAACATTAAAAAGCATTCTCTCTTTTTCAAAGATTTCAGTTGTAGCACTAAGAGCCAATTTTAACCCTGAATTTTTCCTGTGGGTCTCAATTATACTGACTAATATTTTTATCAGATTAATAGGTGTGTAAGAGCATTTATAAGAACATGTTTTGGTCATAGACTAATAGTTGTAAGAAAGGGTGGGCAAAAGCAAAAAACTCTTCATTAATACTTAAAAGGAAAAAAAAGCTCATCTCCCACCCAAACAACTGGTCTTTTTTTAAGTCATGAATAATAATGAACAGAACATTTTATTTATGAATAATATGAGGCAGGACAGCTTTACAGTTGACATTACCGGAGAAGCTCTGTTCAAGTAAACCACATGAAAAATTAATCATCCCTAAACATATCTCATTTAATGCATCCATTTATACATTACATTAAACAAGCATGCACAGTTCTCTGAGCTTGTGCTCGTATCATATCTCAGCTTCAGAAAGACTCAGGGCAAAGAAAATGCTCAGAGGCAATCCAGGTTTGACTGCTGTCTGACCACATATTTGCAAAAATAATTATTCTCTGACTCCTACAAAGTATGTTTAAGTGTCCAGATGCCCATTCAATTCTTACCCTCTGGCAAGCTTGATCACTATGCCATGTGCTATACATGGGCACATTTCCACAGAGCTCGAGGCTAGGACCAACAACTCACGGCAAGACAGGCCGCTGAGCAGAGGGCAACTATTTTGTCATTGCCAATTATATTTGAATTTGAACTTGTGATCTGAAGGTGAAAAGCTTCATATTCTGTCATCAGCATATTAAAATTATTTAGTTCTTTAAACATAAGAACACTAATGTCAATGGCAAAGGCTGGTGAAAAAAACTGTGGAGGAAGGGGTCTGTAAAGTCATCGCCACGAAATCTGATGCACTGTAATGTACCTTTCATTTATTCTGTTCCTCTGCTTCTTTTACCATAGGGTAATACAGATGATGTATGCATCCTGTCTTTTTTAGCTCAAAAAATTAAAGAGCAAATATGCCTCACATTTTACAAATTATCACAAAGTACAATCCTGCCCAATTAAAGTGAGTTGTTTTGTTTTTTAACCACTGTACAGCTTTATTACTGGCAACTTAATTATTTATTATTATTTAAAGAGTGACAAATCTGTATGATATTACAACTTCGATATTTTGCAATTCATTTTAATGAGGCAGTGTTCCTATGAAATGTTTTATATAATTAAATCCCCAGAATGAGTGAACATGACATACTTATGCACACATCTGTATATTACTGTCCCTTACCACAGCACGTGCAACAACATTACAACAGGATGTTACCTTTTAATTTTGTGCTTTTCCGTTATACTCATCTACAATATAACACCATGTAGCTACTTACCACTGCTGCTTGGCTTTTAGTACAGTATCTCTCAAATTAAAAATGCAGTGTTTTTCAGACTGGGCTGCAAATTCCTCTTATACTCTATCAATCATCACTTACTACTCTATCAATACTGTGCAATAAATGCTACTGCCTTTAGATACCACCACAAGCACAGCAATTACAGGAACATTTACATATCACAGAATCACAGCACGGTTGAGGTTCAGAAGGACCTCTGGAGTTCATCTGGTTGAACCCCACTGCTCACGCAGGGCCACCTACAGTCCATTTCCCAGGACCATGTGCAGGCAGTTTTTGAATCTCTCTAAGGATGGAGACTCCACAACCTCTCCAGGCAGCCTGTGCCAGTGCTCGGTCACCCTCACAGAGAAAGTGTTTCATAATTTTCAGGGGAAATCTCCTGTGTTTCAGTTTGTGTCCATCACCTCTGGTCCTGTCGCTAGGCACCTCTGAAAAGAGCCTGCCTCCGTCTTCTTTGCAGTCTCTCTTCAGGTATTGATATAAAATTGGTAAGATACCCCCTGAGCCTTCTCTAGGCTGAACAGTCCCAGCTCTCTCAGCCTCTCCTCGTAGGACAGATGCTCTGGTCCCTTAATAGTCTTAGTGGCCCTTTGCTGGACTCTTCAGTATGTCCATCTCTCTCTTGCACTGAGGAGCCCAGAACTGGACCCAGCACTGGGTGTAGTCTCAGTGTGTAGCCTCACCAGTGCTAAGTAGAGGGGAAGGATCACCTCCCTCAAACTGCTGGCAATACTTTGCCTAATGCAGTCCAGGATACCATTAGCTTTCTTCATGGCAAGGGCACGCTGCTGGCTCATGTTCAACTTGGTGTCTACCAAGCTGCTTTCCAGCTAGGCAGCCCCCAACATATATTGGTGCATGGGATTGTTCCTCCCCAGGTGCAAGAGTTTGCACTTCCCCTTGGTGAACTATATGCCTACTACAAGTAAGTAAGAACGAAGAACACGGAATCTGTTATTTTGTTTTGAAGTCCTACATAGCTATCTTGACCATGCACAGAAATGTAGTAAAAGTTACTTCAAACATGAAAATTTAACAGTAGCCTTTCATCTAAATATAGCTGAAGAATAAACAGCATGATTTAATACCATGCTTAATTAACTTTCTTTTCTCTCATTAGAACCTTAAAATGCTGTGTGGAACAGCCATACATGATCTATTACTTTGTAATACAAGATCATACACTTACCTAGATAAACAGAATAATTACATTGTTTGTCTGATGTTTCTAAGGAGTAACTAAAAAAACAGAATGCCACTGCTTCTAGTTCAAAAAACAACATGATATAATATAACTATAAATTATGCCTAAACATATCAAATTTCTTCTGTATGGATGAAATACTGAAATTAGCCTCTTTCTTCCTAATCAATTCTAAAATTTAGAAAGTTGCTTTATCTTAGCAAAATCAGGAGAGCTCTCACAGAGACAAGCAAATTTCTGCCAAAAGAATCAGTGGTGAGCCACAGGGTATGAAGGATAAACTTGTGCAAACAGAAAGAAACTTAACAGCATCACTGTGTGCTGAAGAGGTACTTCTTAACAAGGCAGAGTAATCCCAAGACTGGTTGTGGCAAAAAGCATCTGAATTCTCTTATCTATGAGAAACAAACTGGATCTTCCTGCACTGAATTATTACAAGATGGTTTTCTTGAACTACAGTATTTCTAACACGGCTTGGCCTGTTAGCAAGTTTCAAGCAAATGTAAAAAAAGAGGTAAAGTCAGGGTTGCATGGAGTCCTGCAGTTAGGTGACTAGAAGGGTTAGACTCCTACAGAAAGGGCACTAGTTTTGCTTAGCCAAAAGGGAGAGCTGAGCTATTCTGCAGCTGGCTTGGTAACGGTTGGCAGGCCCAGCAGCAGGATCACCCAAACATCACCAGGCCAGCTCCCCGGCACTGCTCCTCGCCCAGGAACCACGAGGAGAGGTGGGTACCTAGAGTTGCTGGGGTGGAGAGGACACAAAGCAGGCTGCCACTGTTCAGAGAACAGCTTCTGTACACTCTGGTGTGATTTTAGGGGAGATTGTTTTGATTCTATTTTTAACTGTGTATCCAAAACAGTACTGAATAAACTGGAGTAAATGGAAGCAAAAACCAGGGCAGTCAACCTCAAGAAGACATCCACCTCGGTCTTCCATTACTGGGCAGTACTGGGCTTCTGCTCTCCTAACCACATGTTGGTCCCAACCACAAGGCAGAGAGGGGTCATTGCTGCATTATAAAACACACTACGTATGTATGCACACATTCTCTTCCCTAGCACAACGGTCCTAAAGACTGGAGTAACCAGCCAGGCACCAAACAGCTCAGATGAGTTCGTTTTCCTCATGCATGTGTCCACATGCAGAAAAATGCATGTTGCCTTTGAAGGGGTATTCATCCCAAGGAAAAAAGCAAGCTTGCAAATCTCCAAAAAGGACTAGTAAAAGACTAGTTACTGTTAGCAACCTTCCATAAACTTTGTAGATTGCAAAGTCATGTCTCACAAACACACATGGAGCCCTGGCTCCAGGACAGGAAGTACCACAGTGGGTTTTTGGGGGGAGTGAGACATTGTCAAATGAACACTGACTCTTTGCACAGCCTCACTTGAGCCTAAATGCAGTAAAAACCGCAGCCTTTGGGGGGGGAAAAGAGTTCACTACAGTACACACTGCATAGTTTAAAAAAAAAAAAAAACACAAAAAAACACAACCAAAAAGCAAACCCAAGCCAAATATTCAGTCAATAGCAATCTAAATTCACTGACTCAACTAAAGAATTAATAAGAAACAAACCAGAAGATTTTATTTTCTTAAGGACCATAGAAAATACCAGGACATTGCAGAAAACAAGTAATTTGCATTCATTAAGTATCAAAATATTAATGAATTAGCTACTGTAAACCTAGAAGAAATGCTCCCTGTTAACTTCTAAAACAAATGGAACCCAGTCAAGAATTTCCCAAGTAAATTCTAATACCCACTCTTCAAAATTGACATTAATGAATTTCCACAATTACTGTGGAAACAGCTTCCTTTTTTCTTTTTTTGTAAACAGCATTTTGCATGCTGCAGTACTAAATCAATTTACAAGAAAATACTCTTGTTTAAAAGGGCTTTTCATTGTATGTTCTACTATTCTCTGTATTTTGTTATCGAAATAACTCCTAGATATTTCACAACCTGCAGGACACATGCTTAAAACACAGTCCAAGAATACAGCCCTCTTTGTGCTTATCCCCTCTTCATAATTTTCTTTCATTCACATAACTTAGGCTGCTCCAATTTAAGCCATCTGCTAAGATCCAAAGATGATTTGTTATCCCAGCTATGAAAGCACAATCTAATTCTCCTAATATTGTCACCACAGGACGACTGTGCATTAACTGCTGGGCCAACTAAAATGGGCCAGCAGGGTCATGGAAGGCCCATTTAGGACAAGCAGCTACGTAACCCAACATACCCGAGCTAAACCAGCTGACTCATATGAGTTGTTTTACTGGAAATACACATAAATTTGTTTGCAACAGTAGCCACGAGTATTTGCTTGGAGAATGCTGGTTACCTGAGGTAAAGTCATTATCTGCACTTCAGAGATCTTGGGGAAAACCTCAACCTTATGAGAGATCATCAATTGGTGACACCTCAAAGGAAAGTCAGAGGATTTTATTTCTTTCTTTTCCTCGAAGGGTAAGGGAGTGGGCTTATAGCTACCAGCATCAGCTAAATCCTGAAAGAGGAGATTTCTCATTCCCCACTCAACCGCACCCTCTGTGCAGCTTCTGTTTAAAGCAGCATAAGCTAGCTAACCGAGATGGTTTCCTCTGCACAACACTGCTGCATGTCAGCAACTCAAGGCACTACTGAAATCACTGCCTTAAGCAGTGTGCTCCTGGCACAAACCCGACAAGTCTTGGCAAGCAGATGTTGAGGAGGGTACATGCTGCCCATTTGCCTTTAGGACTGAGCATCAGCTACAGAAACGGACACCGTTTCTGATCTTTGTCCTTCCTCTCCATGTGCTCCTTTTGTGGGGTGTCTAAGAGAGCTGGACTGTGCTCCAACAGCACAGCAGCAGCAGCAGCCACACCACCCCGTGACTGCTAATTTATCCTCCTTTCCTCTAAAAGCATTAGTTAGTACGTCTGTAATAGTTTAATCCCAATTTTTTAATTATATGATTACAGAAATAACTAGATGTCATTATCACAAGAAAAAGTTAGTTCTGTAATTAACTGTATTCTGTTGTTGGGTTTCTTCCTTCTTAAAAAAGAAGTTAGCTTTCTTTTTTCCCCAACCAGTGACTGGTTACTTTGTGATGACGTAGGCCAAGGCCTCAGTACTCAAGACATTTAACAACAAAATCTTTCAGCACTATAAAATAATGTTAAATACCTTTCTTTTTTATACGCCATTCATTCCATTTAAATTCAGCACAACATAATACCACTTAGTCCCAAAGTCTTTGAAGTCTTGAAGAATGGGCATTGAATGAACTTACTGGAAAATCATTACAATTCGTGTCCTCGCAATGCACAAAAACAATGCCTCTTAATATCCAAAACTAGATCACTACAACTAGTACAACAGTAAAGCCAACTCAAGAGAACCTAAAATTCATATTGCAGCTCAGGCAAGCGATACTTGACTGCAGTTATTTTAGTCATGTGCAAACGTATACTAGAGCTGGGAAAGGAAAGGCATTTCCACGTTGGAGAAAATTCCCAAATCTGTTCTGGCCCCAGTGTGAAATAAAGATCAGAAATTTCAACTTATCCACTGAAGGAGGAGAAAGAGTACACCTGGAGGACAGCTCTACCATTGGTGGCCCTGAAAAAAATCTCACTTGGCAGTACCCTGATTGCTGAGAAAAGACAGAAAAATATGCCAGAAAGGTTCTCATCTCTTGAGACAAGGAGATGGAGAGAAGGCTGCCCCATACTGTCAGACCCATACAAACACCCAGTGCTCCCTGAGGTAACAATTTTGAAGCTTTACAGAATTACAGATAAAGACCATCAGAATTCACCAACCAGGTCTTGATTGATTCTGAAATAAAGTTAAAGGATGATAAAGAGTAAAATATGTTGTCCTAGTACTGACAGTATCTTTTCAAACTAAAATTGGAGTCAAGCATTAGCTCACTTTGTTTCTTCTCCTTTAGAAAAAGGAGACAAAGTTGCTCTATTATTTATATTTAATCAATCACTTAAAGACACAAGTTGTGTCTATTTATAATTCCAATGTTTAAATATAGTGCACTGATTGCTTCTTGTCTTTTTCAAGTACCACACAGTAACATCTGTGAGTTTATTTTGGAAAAAAAAAAAAATCAATACAATCTATAAACTCAGAACCCAAGTGGCTTTTAATTGAGGATGGTGACACTGACTGGCAGTTAACAGGACTTCCAGTCTCAGTTTGTGTCGACTGGGGTCTGACTTCTCCAATGCTCTCCAAGTACAGTACAGCACAGGAGAGCAAAGAGGAAGCCCCCAGGGAGCACACAAAGATAGGGAGGAAAAGAAAGAATAACCAAGGAGAGACCATAAATTTGTGTTTGTAGCCAGCTCATGCCAGCTGATTCTTTCTCCCTCAGTTTTAACAATATTTCTACCTCCAACCTTCCTGGGCAGGGGTATTTCCTCCGAGCTACACTATCAGAAAAGGGATGTCTGTCATCCCACCTTTGTGAGAACATGGTTCCCTATTTCAAGAAAGATTTTTGAAGAATGCTGCTTCTGGAGCTCCTACTTATATTTGGGGTGCTACCGCCACAAAAGGGAACAGATAATGACAAAGAACACATAAGCAGGTTTTCAGCTGGACAAGACTGCTCCAAGGCTGTTGCTAGCTGCCCATGGGGCCAGCATGCCTCTGCTTATCCCACCAGACCTTTCTCTTCCCCATAGCCCTCCACACAGCTCTAGAGAGAGGTCTGTGAAGGTACTGGGAACTCATTTCTCTTGGGGCAGGAGAAAGCAGGCTCACCTTTCTGAACTACACTGTGCACAGTTCCAGCGTGGCTGCCGTGCCCCGTCCAAACATACTGGCATCCAGTGTCTCCATCAGTACCATTTCTAGCTGCTACCTGTTCCTTTCCATGCTGTCATTGTTCTTTGTAAGAACAACTCCCGCACTAATTAAAAGGCACACAGCAATTTATTATTCTCACACTTCACACATTAGAAACTCACTGTCTTCCCCATGGGTTGATCTCAGTAAAAAGTGAATATAATCCAGTCCATGCTGTATGACACGTAACACACATACACACACATAACCCTGACATCCTGACTGCACTAACTTCTGAAATACCAGTGGTGGGGGAAAGGGAGGAAAGCCCCAGTTAAGATCACTGTTGCAAACAACTCAAATCCTGGCCCCACTCTAGAAATTTATTGAAAGCCACAGCAATCATGGTGAACTTTTAGACACCCTCACTGTCCACTCAGCCTGCTCTCCATATAAGGACCAGATACAGTGAAAACAAAAGCAAACAACAAACAACAAATAAAACTAAACAAAACACTAAAAGTTCCATGTCTCAATTGAAAACATCAGCTGAAATAAGCTCACCTTTTGTCACCAGGTCATTACTTTAAGGGAACTGCTAGAATTGATTTTGGCCTTAGTCAGAGCATCCTCATAGCCAGACAATCATCTCCACATAGCATCTCAGGCCATCTGCACCCTGAGATCGTGAAACAGGAGCACATCTGGATGTTGGGCATGTAAAAGCATAACTGATCTCCTGACACCTTAATAGGATATAAAGGCTTCTGTTAGATTAGAGCACTGTACATCTGCTTGGCAGTTCTGCACATCCAGCATGACAGTGCCCATCTCACAGAGGTGTTCACCCTTCTTCCTGAGAGGTGGTGGAGGACGCTAAATTCCCTTTAAGGAGTTATGCTCATCCAATTTAATTGGAAAGATGGATTTCAAATGACAAGCTCACCAACCAGTTGCTTTCAACATGGTGACTACGTACCAAAAGACTGCTTCAACACCCCCTGTTCTGGTCCTTGCTTTCCAGCCTTCCTGAAGCAGTGCACATTATTTGTTATATCCTCCTGAGTCACTCTCCTGAATTACTAGATCCCCAGTCACTAGGTAAGCAATAGATTGTTTATTTGGCTTAATATTTTATGTTTCTATTAGAAATATAATATAGAAAATATTATAGAACTATAATTGAAAAATATTATATTATTTTTCCAAATAGAACAATATTGTTGTTAACTGCTTATAACTTCTTAAGGATTTTGTAAACTAAAAATTACTGCTGGTGTAATTTTCCAGCCTGAGAAATATGGATAACTATGATAATCTACGACTGAATTAAAGGGTCAATTAATTTCCTAGTTGAGATTTTCTTTTTTTCTCAGTGAGGTGAGCAACAATTGGAGGAAGGAAACGCTTAGGCACGACATTTCAGAAGTCAGAAGCTGTTCTTGTAAGGCAGAAGAACAGTACAATTAAAAACCAGGAAAGCTACATACAATTGCACGTCAAAAAGCTGAAAACATTAAGGGGGGGAGGAATGAAAACATTACAGTCTAAAAGACCAACAAAATACCAGAAACAACTAGAACAAACCTACGTATATAGGCAGAAAAAGTAGAAAAAATTAACTTAATTGAAATCTGACAGCACATTAAAACACTAGGATAAAGGGACGCACTGAGTATTGAAATGGTCTGGTTTTTTCTGTTAGGAAATAAGTATGTCAGATTTTTTAAGTTTTTTAACAAAAAAACAGGAGAAACAAAAGACATTTGCAGTCCTTTATTTGAACAGCATTTATGTTTAATGAATATACTTTGGCAAGCCAGTGGGCTATCTGTTCAAATCAGCGGTTCATTATGCAAGACTACTTTAGTTGTTCTTAAAATACCACTGATGCATTTATATATTAAAAAGATTTATCAGTCAAGAGTGTTATTTGCAGACTATTTGAAAGATCACAGGGCATATATTGAAGGTTTCAGAAACAGCAGAATGAAAATAAATATGAACTAGTTCAGTTTTATTTACAAGAAAAAAAGTTTTGACTGTAAGAATCACAGAATCACTAAGGTTGGAAAGGACCTTCAAGATCATCAACTCCAATCATTAATCCAGCGCCACCATGTCCCCTAAACCATGTCCTGAAGTGCCACATCCACACGTTTTTTGAACACCTCCAGAGATGGCGACTCCACCACCTCCCTGGGCAGCCTGCCCCAATGCCTGACCACCCTCTCAGTGAAAAAATTTTTCCTAATATCCAATCTAAACCTCCCCTGGCACAACTTGAGGCCATTTCCTCTCATCCTATCACTAGTTACTTGGAAGAAGAGACCAACACCCTCGTCGCCACAACCCCCTTTCAGGTAGTTGGAGAGAGCGATAAGGTCTCCCCTCAGCCTCCTCTTCTCCAGACTGAACAACCCCAGTTCCCTCAGCCGCTCCTCATAAGACTTGTGCTCCAGACCCCTCACCAGCTTTGTTGCCCTTCTCTGGACACGCTCCAGCACCTCAGCATCCTTCTTGGAGTGAGTGGCCCAAAACTGAACACAGGATTCAAGGTGCGGCCTCACCAGCGCTGAGTACAGGGGCACCATCACTTCCCTACTCCTGCTGGCCACACTATTCCTGATACAGGCCAGGACGCTGTTGGCCTTTTTGGCCACCTGGGCACACTGCCAGCTCACGTTCAGATATATTAAGGAGAATGCAGATCCTTCTGCCATTTGAAATGGTAACAGTTTTTATGTCTGGGATAAAGGCTAGATGATTCACACGCACACTCTCCTGCTTACTACTAGGTCTCCTTTAAAGGAAAAGACCTTTCTCTTTCAAAATAGACTTCTTGCTGTCTAACAGGCATGTCAACTATGCTGTCTTTCAGGAGTAATTCAAAGCAAGGAGTCATTCAAAGAACCAAGTACAGATGCAAGAAAATCTGCATTCAAAAAGATGCTTTTCCTTTGTTTAAGCTATGCAGTTATAAACAATTTATATGATATTTTAATCCATGGTAATTTCCACAACTTGGTTATTTTGAGCAGCCAATGCAGCAGGGGAGGTGAAGAGGAAAGACGTGTTTTTTGGACACATGGAGCTTTCTTCAGATTACTCTGCTTGTAATAACTGTGTATCTTGGTCTTATAAAGAATGTTCCCTCTTCCTACAAACCTTATCTCCTTTCTTCTGTAGACAATCTCAACTATGCTGCCCAGCACAATCAGGTTAAGAACTTTAAAGGAAGACAGCCTTTGGTTTGTTCATTCATTTGCTCTTTTTAAACAACCTGTTTCCTCCCTATTGAACCATGTACTCTAACTCACGTCATTAATACAAAATGGTGAAAACAGAAGTCTATATTCACATTTTTTACTCCACTCGGGATTTTGAAAACTACTTGATCTACCCCCATACAACTGGGTTTTTTTTTTTCTAAGATGAAAGGTTTTAGTCCTCACACAGAAAATATTCCATACTTTTGATCAAACATGACAACCTTTGCTGTACTCTTACTACTGCTATAATATTATAAAGATAACAATAACATTAGGGAAGTGCATATAGTATTGAGAAGTGGATGTGACACAGATATACACATTTGCACTGGTCATGTTTTCTGATTTGTTCTCTCCTTTACTACCATGTTGTTAACATCCTTTTAGATTCAGTAGTTCAGTACCACTGAGGACTGAACCAATTCCTAAGACATTATCCGCAAGTCATTCTTTAATGGAAACAGCTAATTTACTAAATTAAAGGTTAAGGGTTTTTTTCCCTCTTCACCATGTACATTGCTTGGTACTTAACCAAAGTCTAATCTCATGTGCATTTAATTACTGAAACCAAAAGGTCCCTCCAGAAATCTTCATAGCTTTTGATTCACAGAAATCTTTTTCCGTAACAAAAAAGTGACAACATACTGCAACATTGTCTAATATTTCAATAGGGTTAATACTCTTGATTTCTTCAGATATGAACTCCCATGAAAAATACTTAACTTAGTTGTGCTGCAATCATATTATCCACCAGTAATGTGCCCTTTTCATCCTAATAATTATCAGCTTTTCTGACTCCCTTAGCGAACTTGTTTCTTGCTTATGTATTTATTATTATTCTTAGCTGTTGTGCACTTACAAATTTGGCTTTGAATTTTTTTTGGTGGTTTTACCTTTAAAATGTCAGAGTTTATGTTCTTTTCTATTTTCTTCAGTGGACACTGCTTTCAATTTTTGAAGGATATCTTTATTTCTAACAGATCTTTCATTCTGCTTTTTGATGCTCTTTTTTTTGTCTTTTCAGACTTTTTCCTTTAACTGGTGGGACGCATGTACTTGAGCTTCTACCTTTCAACATTATTCATCCTGACTCCAAGCACCCTCCCTTTTAGCTATTTGTTTTATTTGTTAAATGAAAATCCTTTTTGTAACTCAAAACACTAGGTAAAAATAAACCAAGGAAAGTATAGCAGTGTGCTACCACCTCCTCTGTTGAAATTGCTCTGCAAATAATAAAAGGCCTTTCTATTCTAGCAGCCATCATTACTCAGTCTCAGGCAAGAGACACATAAGATCTAGTCCAAAAAATAAAGTTTTAAAAACTCAAGGACACTGTTCAGTTAGTGACATAACTATGAAGACAAAACTTGCTTAGTCTTACCATTGAATGTAAGTTAAACACAATTATGTCCTTATAACACAATAATTCCAAGATTACCTATGGACTTGACTTCATAATGCAAAGCATTTCTATACTTAATTAAGAAAGATTATTGGAAATTTCAAGCTATTTTTTTTCTTTGTTTATTTTCCCCCAGAAGAATTTTATGTTGTGTTCCTCTACAGCTAAGTTTGCAAAATCCTCCCCTCTAAAGACCAAAATAAACTTATTAAATTATTACAGAATGGGAGTCTTTGGGTGGAAAAAACAAAAAAGCAAGCCAAAGACATGTACACTTGGTATTGTTTTGCTAAATTAGGTAAAACATCTAAGACCATTTTCTACACCCTAATAGTTTACTTACTTATTAAAGGTTTGTAACCATATATATATTGCTATTACTTAATTCTCCATTTTGATGCAAACATGGAATTTGAAAGCTTCTAGCTTATTCACCCTTCTTACTGCTACTTCTTAAGCAATCTCTAGGGTTCAGCCTTGCCACATAAACTCCATCCTGATATTGGTCGAGCATAAATCGTGTTAAATCATAAAAGACTGAATTCCCAAAAGACAGTTCCCCTGGCACTCAGTGGAACACAACTACTTTTGTGCTAAGAAAAGATAAATCACAGAAGTTAGAAAAAACAGTTGCTTCAATACAGAAACACAGCTGGTTAGCAAGAAACAACCAAACCAAGAATAAACAAGTCTACCCAATCCAAACCCAAGGAATGCATTTTCATTTTCTCTTGATAATAACTTTTGCAGTAGGTCTTTCAGACACTATGCATTACTATTTCAGGATGACTTGCTGCAAGTCAGACTCATTTAAGTGATCATTTACATTTTGAGAAAACTGCTTATATGCAGTTGAAGCACGCTACTTGAGCTAAAAAGCTGGGGTTCAATAAATGAAAAAAGCCAGTATAGATTGACTTGCCAATGTTAGAGTAACATATGCCTAAGACACCTTTACAGCATCTTTTAAAATTCTGTTCCCTATAAATAAAAATGTAATAACTAACAACAATTAATTAGGCCTAAACCCAAATTATATTCATGTGTCCTGAATCATGTGAATATTTTTCACAATCAGTTGCTGTGAAGAGGATTGTGTTGTCATATGCAGAGGATTAGGATGTCATGTTGGAATTGAACAGGAGCGGAGGGATTTGTAAGAACCACTGAACCTGCTTTTATGGGAAGGACATGAGCATATTTTTTCATACACTTTCCAGAATGCAGTAGCAGGAATCTTTTATAGTAAATATTTTATTATTGATTTTTTTTGAAATAAAAATTGCAAAAAGTAGAAAACCAAACACAAATAGAGGGTAACAAGCATATACCACTACTTGAAAAGCTCAGAGTAACTCCAAAAACCAAACTTACTAAACCCTACTTCTGCAATCAGCTCACAGCAAGATCACACGAGGCACTGTACCTACGAAGATGCATCTTGATTTAATCCTCAGGTAACAGTATACAGAATACCAGAGCAAACTGAACCAGTGCAAGACCTCTTCCACACCAATCATTAGACATACAATTCAAAAGAAACAAGCATTCACCCAAATGAAAAGCACACTTATACCTCTCTGCCTACAACAGAACTAGTCCCCAAGAACTACACAAACATGAATGCTCTAGTTTAAAAAGGCCGAGTAGTTTAGGTTGATTAGAGTTTTGCTCCATCTTGTCTTCTCAAAGCTATTAGCACATTTCTTACTGCACTTTCAGAAATGGACTGGCTTTTTTTTGTCTTCGCAATATGAAAACTTAAATATAAAAACCTTTGGAGACTAGAGATACGCTGGAAAGTACTGAGGTCTGTTTGCCCTGTCCCACACTCTCCTCCTCCCCAATCCCTACTTAGTACATTTTCCTTTGGAATTAAGTCCTCGGTAAAAGCAAAAAGAGGCAAATTAAGGTCTGGCAGCTTTCCTGTTTCCTCAGTCCTTTTCATGCATAACGTGATTACTTTTTAATTAAAGTAGCATCTTTCCTCAAGGACCACCTCCCTGTATCATCACTCCCTAAAAGTCAGCATGCCTGCGCACCCCCGCAGGAGCTGTACCATGTCAGTGGGACTGGCTTTCCAGAGATGCACAACACAGGTCATTCCTCTGCCACCTAATGGGACTGGCTCATATTCCCCTCTTTTGAAAGGAAGAAAACAAAGCCCTACAAGAGACTGAGGCATTGCTATGGGTAAATGATGTCTTCCATTAGCTATCATATACAAAAAGTGGACATTAGACCTTAAAACAAACGGGATGCTCACAACACCTCTAAGAAACTGTCCAGTTCTGCATTCCCAGTGCAAGAGAGAGATGGACATACTGAAGAGTCCAGCAAAGGGCCAT
Source organism: Phaethon lepturus (assembly GCF_000687285.1). Lineage (NCBI taxonomy): Eukaryota > Metazoa > Chordata > Aves > Phaethontiformes > Phaethontidae > Phaethon > Phaethon lepturus. Next base: position 111,332 of record NW_010564115.1, read on the forward strand.
TAAGACTATTATGGGACTAGAGCATCTCTCCTATGAGGAATGCTGAGAGAGCTGGGACCATTCAGCCTGGAGAAGAGAAGGCTTAAGGGGGATCTTATCAGCATTCAGGTATTTATATAACTGAAGGGAGGCTGCACAGAGGACGGAGGCAGGCTCTTTTCAGAGGTGCCCAGTGACAGGACCAGAGGTGACAGACACAAACTGAAACACGGGAGGTTTCCCCTGAACATCAGGAAACACCTCTACCATGAGGGCGGCCAAGCACCAGCACAGGTTGCCCAGGGAGGTTGCAGAGTTTCCCTCCTTGGAGATATTGAAAAGCCATCTGGACGTGGTCCTGGACAAACGGCTCTAGGTGGTCCTGCTTGAGCAGGGGGGCTGGACAAGATGACCTCTGGAGGTCCCTTCCAACCCTTCAACCATGCTGTGAACATCAACTGAGTAAGACTGCACCACTGTAATTTACCTTTTTCAGAATAAACTGCACTCTAAATTGCACATGCTGTTCAAACTTCAGCAATCTTATTAAATGCTGAGCTGTAGTTCTCATCAATACAGCGCTCTTTAGAACCTGGCTCAATATGTACAGATTGGGAAAATTCTGAAGAAGTATCAGTATTGGATCAATACTTTAATTAAAATGGATGAACTTACATTTCAGAATTACTTTTAGCAGTAATAAGGCAACAAATCTCCACTTTCTTACTATGCTTTGATATTAAATATAAATCACAGCAGTTAGTAAGCCTCTAGCAAGGTTAATTAATAAGGTAACGTTAATGGAATATGAAATTCTCATGGGACAATTGTTCTCCTCTACTTTTGCCGCGGGTAACAAGAAGAGACATCCATCAAAAACTAAAGGGCAGGGAAAGACCAGGTTGTTTTCAAAAATGAGACCCTGAACTGGACAAGCATAGCGCAAAGATAAAGCTTTAATACAGTACTCTAATGCATCATCTAATACAGTAACTCTGATGCATCAGTTTTCATGTTAAGCTGCATCTGAATGGAACTATCCATCTAAAGTGTGCAGTTGTAAATATCATTGGGTTTTCCTCATTGTAAATTTAAAGTCATCAATTAATAAGTTTTATAGAGTAAAAATCTGGAAACAAATACATGAAAGCATATTCCCTGATGCCCCTAGGCATTCAATCAAAACTTTTGGAACAGCCCCACAGCAGTTCTAGTGGATGGCTTCACGTGAAATGAATCACTAATTCAATTTGACTACCCAAAACATGTTGCTTAGGCTCAAACCCACCACTCTATTAACCATCTCAATTTGTACAGAATAAAATATTCTACAAGTGCTCTCTGATTATAATGCCCAAGATTTTGGGAAAAAAAAATTATAAACATTTCTGAAACCACCGATTATATGCACACTTGTGCTGGTTTTGCTGAGACAGAGTTAATCTATTTCAGAGTGGCTAGTATGGAGCTATGTTTTGGATTTGTGCAGAAAACAGTGTTGATAAGAGAGATGTGTTTGTTATTGTTGAGCTGTGCTTACACAGAGTCAAGGCCTTTTTCTGCTTGCCACGCCATCCCACCAGCAAGTAGGCTGGGGGTGCACAAGAAGTTGGGAAGCAACACAGCCAGGACAGCTGACCCCGACTGACCAAAGGGATATTCCATACCATATGACATCATGCTCAATATATAAAGTTGGGACAAAGAAGAAGGGTGGACGGACATTCAGAGTGATGTGTTCTGTCTTCCCAAGTAACCATTATGCATGATGGAGCCCTGCTTCCCTGGCGATGGCTGAACACCTGCCTGCTGATGGGAAGTGGTGAATGAATTCCTTCGTTTGCTTTGCTTGCGTGTGCGGCTTTTACTTTACTTGTTAAACTGCCTTTATCTCAACCCACAAGTTTTCTCACTTTTACTGTTCTGATTCTCTCCCCCATCCCACAGAGGGCTGTGTGGTGCTTAGTTGCCAGTGGGAGTTAAACCATGACAAACTTTTACAGTTTTGCACCCCTCCTGAACAAGATAGCATTACAGGATCCATCTTTTCACTGGGCTGGTGTCATAAACCTCATCTGCTGTACAGGCACTGTGTGCTTTCAACTCTCAGCGAGAGAATTAGAGTTAGGGACACTTAGTACTCCCCTGAATCAATCTCTTAATAAGACAGGACTAGGTAGCATCCCTGGCTTCATTTACTGAGCATAATGCATGGAAAAGATGATGATGAGAAAATTCTTCCCAACAATGAAATTTATTTTTACTTCCAATTAAAAACAAATGAGAACTTCAATGAAAAAAGTAGCATCACAGGATGTCATGCTTACACAGTTAAACAAGCGTCAGGAAATACATGAGTTCGTACAGAACGTGTCATAAAGTAATTCTACATTAGGAGTCAGCTTTTTATTACATTATCTCATGCTACAGCTTCCAGATGCTCTTGAGATCTCCCACTGATACACAGACTCTTTAAGACCTTCAGGGTATTTTTGACTCCTGAATTAGATACTTCTAGTATGAAGCTTTCCCTATTTTCGATGCTGTTGTCAGAAGCCACTGCTATCAGAAGACTGACGGAACTCTACTGTAGGGCAAAGCAATATATGTATACAACCACCAAGATCTCAGCTTTGCTTATAAGAGAAGGGTTGCCAACACTCATTACTTTAAAAAAACTTTGAGCCTGAACTAAAGGTCTCCCAAATGGACCTGAGAAAGAAACTTAGATCTCTCAAGCTGGCTAGTGACCTCATGCTGCCTCGTTTAACTTTCTGGATGTTTGCCAACATACAGAAGGAAGGAAGGACAAAAGCCATTTTTTATTATGGAAGGGATCTACTTAAAAAAAAATTGAAAAGAAAAATCCAAGCATTTAACCTAACACAAAGAAAACCTACAATATGAGTTATTGTTCATGACCAGTGCCCCAGGAACATGAAGAACCTGAACCTAATAAATGAGCATTTTTCCTATGTTATCTGAAGAGAATTACCTTTACTAAAACCACTGTAGCCTTTATGAATAATACATGCCAGCTTCAGACCGACCAGGAAAACAGTTACTCACTGCAGAATCACTTCTAGGAGGGGGAAAAAAGGCACACTCTTACTCAACAGATCTGCTTCCTGATAATTTCAGTCAGAAAGATATCCATTCACTCTCATATATTAAAAAAGGCCAAAAAAGATAAGTTATTCTTACATAGCCAGCCTTGCTAAGAAGCAGCACAAGCCACTGTGATGTGCTTCTGGTGCCAGAGTAACCCTTCACAGACTGAGAGTAGTGCAGCCACTACTGCCTCAGCTACTCCACCTCACAAGGGAAGAGCATTTCTGCAGGACACTGTACTCAAATGGGCCTTCACCTGGGTATTCTGAGCACATAAGCAAGAGACCAAGGATGCTGTGAAATGAGACAGAGATATTAGAGGGAACACACAATTAGGCTTGACTTCAGATCTCAAAACAGATTTATCCACAACCAAGAAGATAAGAGGTTCAGTACTCAAAAACAATGGGAAATGAAACCCACTCAGTTCACAGGTGGCTGGCAGCTACACCCAAAGCAACTGCCTCGGGAACTATACCACAAACTGGGATGTTGTTGCATCTTCACAACCTGACAAAAAAAATGTTGAGGAAACTCAGATAAGCAAAACGTTCATTATTCCTGTGGCCTTCATGTAACGAGGTTGAAGTTTTAAAAAAGGTCAGGTAATAGCGCTATTGCATGTGTAGAAGGTTAAACGCCCATCAAATAAATTGCTGCACCTCTGCCTGCTGTGAATTACTGCAGCACTCACTTCAGTTTACTAGAAAGATTACAAATTATTTTGACGGTCTTTGCTACACTTTAAAGCATTTGCCAAACTTTAAAAATATTAAACATTCAAAGTTCAGTGGAAGACTACAAACAAAATCCAAAACTTATGTCCTCCATCCATTTCTCAGCCACAGCTGCTATTTCTGGATTCTAATTATGTTTTATAGATGTACTTATACCAAGGCCAGCAGCTTTACAGAGAACCTATCCCAAGCAGATTTTAAAGGAACAACATATATACTTATGGACAACCTGTCACTTGTAATATATCTGTTCTGAAAGCAGGATCTGGATGCTTCATGTTCACAGGCATGAGTTAAAGCACTACATGTCAATCCCAGAGAACATTGTACTTGAAAGCTATTAGGTGGAGGCTGTCAAACATAGAAGGTAAGGCACCCCTGGAAGTGTTAAGATTTTATCAATATTTTGGAGCAAACAATGCTAGAAACCAGTTGGGAGTGAACTTGTGGGTATGTGCCAGGAACTAACATCAATTCTTAGTAACAAGATGAAAAACATAATAAACAACAACATACTAAACAGAAGCACAAATGACATGAAGCTTAAATATATTTTATTTACATGCACATACCACTTCCTTTTTGAAACAAACAGCACAATTAATAGATGTTTAAGGATAAGTTCAATGCAATGACCAACGCCAGCTGTGAAAAGCCTGACAAAAATCTCATTCAGAACAAAACATCTATGCATAAAAATGCTCCCCAAAAGATATAGTGTCTTAGAATTTTAGACTTCTTTATAAAACACCATAAAGGATATGATTATAAGACTGACTTCTTTCAGCATTTTCATCATTTAGAAAACAAGACAGCATGTTGATGAAGGAAAGGTTAAAAGGATAAAAGTTATCCAACAGGCAAATTCTTGCATGAGATGATGTAAGAAGTCACATGATAGCAAAATAGAATGGAAATAAAAGGGGTAGCAAAATAGACATCATAAAACAATATTCAGTTCAAAGTTGGGTCTTACAACTCCCCCGCCAGAACCCCACAAAAAACCTTCACACCGTTGTATGATTACCCCAACTTTTTTGTCCCAGCTCTTCTAGCTGTTAGCATCAATATTAAGTATGTCAAAGTTAGACACACAGGATGCTTCAGAGGGACAGATTAGTGTTGCATACAGATTTGTCTTGTTTTTTCTAGTGCAACCTAACACAGGAAAATTTATTTGTCCTTCTTTGCCCATTATCTCAAACTGTTCTGGCTTTTCAAACTCTCTCCTTCTGCCAGGACCCTCCATTCCAACATTTACTTACTTATTTTCTTAACTGAATATCCTTAATTTGGAGGGTGACAATGCAAACCAAAAATACCTGTTTATATATTATTTCATTAAAATAAAAATAGAGCTGATAGTTTATTGACATAATTCTTTAATACATGAAAAAAGAAAAACCTCAAGTTTAAATCACTGGACCCATTGTTATAATGTGGAAATGGCACCAGCCAAGGCAGCAACAATAGTCCTCTTATACTCTGCTGAGAAGGTCACATACAGGATTAAAGCTGACAAATCTCCATGGGTGCCTGGTTCCAAAGAGCTTGTGTCTTCAAGATTAAGCCTTTGGCTTTTATTAATACTACAAAGAGCAAGAACAAACCCCTGCTAAACCAGATACACAAGCTGATTTCAAGAAATGCCAGAGTTCTAACTCAAATTTATGAAGCTAAAAAAAAAAAAAAACACCCAACACACTATCGGAAGGGCCAAGACTGGAGCCTAGATCACTGTACCCAGCTAATCCCTCGCTAAGTAAAGGTCTCTGCCCAGCTACAGTCTTTGTACCCATAGAACCATGTTGGCTTCTTCAGGCTGAGTAGATGCTCAGCTAAGCTTGCAAGTCTATTAGAAAAGGATCAGCTTTATTTCCCAGGGTGCTTAAACTGCCTCCCAGCTTCTTCTCTATCTACAGCAATCCTGTCCAGTTTCAAATTCCTGTAGGGTCAGTAACCAGATCGGAGACCTCCAAGAAGCAACAACCGTTCAGAACCAGATAGGGTTGCCAGTTTCAGAGCATGACCAAAGACCCACAAAAGCAGACTAGTTCCTCTGCCCCACACTCCCCTGAGGCTGAGCACAGTTAAAACCAGTTCTGGATTGGTGCAAGAAACATGGAAACTAGTAGCACAGCTAACTTCAAACAAAACACAATACTATTTACACTGTACTACAGCTGTCCTTCAGCTCTAGTGAGAAAAGTACACCTAACTGCTGTACAGGTTCAACCCTCTTCTGCTTCTTGACTCATGCCAAAAGGCACTGGAAAGAAAAGCTGCAAGCCTGCAGCTTACTTAACTGGTGGGGAGACAGATTGACAGTACACACAGATTAATCAGAAATGGGTAAGAATTAGACATACAAAGCAAATGTGCGTTTTCAAAAGAACTTTGCAGTGAGATCAGCTGAGACAGACAAGTACAAACAGCACTGCTGCAATAGCCATCAGAATGTTACATGGACATAACACTAATTACACTAACATTTCAGAAGCGTGAAGGTTGCATTTATCCTGTGAAATATTGTATTCCAGTAACTACAAAACTCTACCAGAACACTTTTTACAGTAAAAGGCACTATCAGAAATCCGGTTTAAAAATCAGTTATGGGGGATGCGGAAGACGAACAGCACACTCAACTCAGATTAAGCTTATTTCCCCAAAACAAAGAAACCTTTCTGAACTCCCTCAAACCAATGCCTGTGTCATCTATGATCCCCTGAATCACCTATGGTCCCCTTCCCTTAAATCCTTTACATGGGATTTTACAGAACTTAAACAACCCCAAAACATCCTGCATTTATCCCTGGCAGGTATGTGTGACTCGCGTCTCAAAAAAAGCCACTGTAACATGCTTGGCAGTTTAATATATTGGAACCAAGTTATCACTGCAGTACTTCAGTTCTGATAAGTTCACCAAATTAAAAGATTTTCCTTATACCTTCTTGATACGCTGCAAAGGTCTGTCCTTCCAGCTGAAGGAGTAATTTACAGCTGTCAAAGTTAATTATATTAAAGCGATCAACGTAAGTCTGCATATGCTGCTTACAATAACAAACTTTTTTTAAAACATCAGCCATGTTTTAGTGTTTACATTCAGAAGAGCCAAGTTCACTTTTATTAGAACAGGAATGGATTATTTAAAACTGTAGCACATTTGAAATTCTACAAGAACAAGATGAGACAAATACCAAATGTGAAACTTACATTTTATTTTTTATTTTCCCCAAGTATTTCTGAAGACAACGGAAAGACTCCTAAAAAGCAAAGTCTGTCTTGCTGTCCTCACTCTACTTGCCTAAAGACAAGCCCAATAATGTACAGCTCCAAATACTCCAAGGGACAGGTAACAGGTTTTTTGGGTGGGTTTTTGGGGGGAGGTTGTGGCAGGGTTTTTTGTTTTGTTTTGGTGGTGTATGGTTTGGGCGGGGGGGGGGTTGGGGGGGGGGGGGGGGGTTGGCTTTTGTTTGTCTGGTTTTGGGTGCTTGTTAGTTTTTTCCCCACACACAGCAGAAAATGCTACTTCCTTAAAAAGAAAAATTCCTAACTCTTGCCTTCCAGGAAGCAAATAAGTCTTTAAGAAATTAATTGCTGGAAGGTGGGTTGTATTTTTAATACCTGGGTTGACAATACTGAGTGAATTAACTTCTCCCTTACATACAATTACAGTGAAACACCATTTACACCAAAGTGGTTAGTTCTCTGTTGCAAGGCCCTTTCTTGTATGCACTTTGCACTTTGTTTTTCCTAGGATTCCATCTATGCTGGAGCACAGTAAGACACACAACAGACCTGCTTGACTCTAGAAACAATCTAGTCCTGTTTGTACTGCCTGGGAGCTAACAAGCCCTGCAGAGACAGATATGCCCCTTTAAGCTGTGAGATCACAGGTGGGCTTGGTAGGACCTCATACTACTGCACAGCCTTAGTGATTGCAACCTCTGCTAGCTGTACTTCCCAGAGCAGGTATTCCCTAAGCAAGAGGAACAAACAAATGCATGCTCATGGACTTAAAGATTACGAGCTACATCCTCCAGTGAATGCAACTGATACATTGGTCTGCAGGGAAAAAGCAAAGCTTTGAAAGGAGGTGAGAGCATCTGGCAGTCAATGCAAGAAAGGCGTGTCTTCTACAAGTGTTCTCAACCTCCCACCACTAGGCAGGGACAGATGGGAGACAGGCAGGCTCTCCCATCTCTTCATTATTGGGAATCATTTACCCAAATCATCTATGATCTTCTGCTCTCTTCAGTTCAGAGTTAATGAAATTATACCAGACCACCTGGCAAGAAGTACAGGAAGATGCATTTGAGTCAATGGAGCTTTGATTTGTCCCTGGAAAGTATCTTGGCCCAGGAGGTTCACAGAATCACAGAAGCACTCGGTTGGAAAGGACCTTCAAGATCATC
>NW_010564116.1:0-3983 GCF_000687285.1 Phaethon lepturus
TTCCCTAGGGCTATTGATAATAACAGGAAGTATTAACTTTCCCAAACATCACACTGAGGAAAAAGACAGAGCTTAGGCAAAATAGATTCTGAAGGATTCTAGTCTAGATTGTTCTCTTGGATTTCAGTGACAGTAAATAAATCAGTAAAAAAAGTCATTAAAATGACATAATTTTGAAGAAAATATTTTCCCTGGGGAATTTCTTGTCATCTTTAGCATAGTTTTTCCAAAAAGGAAAGTGAGATTAAATTCTCAGTAGATTTTTATTTTTCCCTTGCCCCACTGACAATGTTTTAAGCATTTTTTAAAATTTATTCCTTCTAAACTGCTAATTATATAGCTTCAGAACCAATTATATCACTTTCTTTTGGCAACCACATCTGTCATTCATAGCTGATAAAATTTCATGTGCATTGTTAAGTTTTAGTATACTTCTTAGCAGCTTTAACTTCAGAAATATTTTAATATGTGTGAAGTTTCATGAGAATGTTTTAGATACCAGAACAACTGAGCTGATTGCAGTATTAGATCTGAAAAGACATTTTCAGCAGCAGTAGTAAAAATGTACAATTTATTGTACGTATTATAGTATATATGCAATGTTGTTATCTATGTTGCATGTTTTACTGTGAAAAACAGTTAAACAATGGATTTGTGCTATAAAGCTATAGCATGATAGAATTATACCTCTGCAGAGCCTTCAAAATATACTCTTTTTTTCTAATGTTTGTTTAGCATTTAAGTGTTAACTACAAGTAACCATTACTTACTAATGGCTTTTGCAACGTTTCACTTGAATATACCCATGATTATGTTCAGAAAAATCCAATGACCAGAGCAGATGTTTTTTTAAGGAGTTTCTTAACAGTCAATCAAATGATGAACTGGGACTGAGCTAGGCAGACTATTTTTTCCTATCATGTATTTTACCCCATTTTACACCAATTCCTCATTTTAAATTTTGAATATGTTCAGGAATGTAAATTACAAGATGTCCTGAAAGGATAGCAATAAAAACTCTTTGTATTAGAAAGACTCAGTAGAAGTTTATTTTAATATTTTGAAAAATGGAAGGCTGGATGATTATTATTATGTTTCCGGAGCTAGCTGAACAGTTTATAGCAAAAAATATTTTATAAAAACATGAATAAAACCTTCAACTTTTTGACTAAAATATTGTTCACCCACTGCTTTAAATGAATAATTTTGAAACCATTTCTAGTTTTCTTTGTACACTTGTGTTGTATAAATTCCCCCCAAAATTTGCGAGCTTCCATTTCTGTAACCTGACCAGGTCATTAAAATGTTTCAAATTACAAGCATACAGAACGATAAATGCTCATTAATATTTTGTAATTAATTATAAATAGATTGGAAGTTTAGGTGTAAATATAGTATAAAAATTAAAAGTTGAAACTCATAAACATTTTCAAGATCACGCTAAATAAATACGCTGAACCCTTTATGTGAATCCATTAAAGACACAAACTGAAAGGCAGATGAAAGAGGTAATGTCATTATCTTCCACTGTTGAATTTGTTCAAATCACATGAAACAGTGAAACATTCAGTACACATTTGCATGAGGTAGGAAAAGTATGTCAGGGAGAGGGAGAGAGGTAAAATGCGAATAAACATCTCCCTGATCTAGTAAGAAGGGAAAATCTGGATTCCTGTGTTTTATCCAGTAAATTTAGCCCATACAGATTTCCTTCTGGGAATACAAAAATTTGTGATATTTCCTACTGTTTGGAGTCACATATAAACTCTGGATCAGTGGCACAATGACACCTCCTCATAACCCTCCTCACGATTTACGTTGCAGCTGTCCATAGCACTGTTCATATATCATATATCTAACAGTCATGAGATAAAATGTTATCTAATGACAGGCATGAGACATGAATGCCAAGTCTTGCCACCCCTTAGGTGAGCTCTGTAACTCCTGGGCTGCTCCTAACCATAAAAATTAATACTTTTCTTACCTATTGTCTCTAGGTTAGATGAGCTTTTATTTATTTTATACAAAGTAGAATAGGTTCAACAGAAAAGAGTAAGAAATCTTATCTGACCTACTCATAACCAGGCAATTACAGGAATTGCTGGAACAGATACATTTGGCTCCGCTCAGTCCACAATCTGCCTCATACAGCATGCCTATTAGATAACAGTTCCAAAAAAATATTGAGTAAACTGAATAGCTCCATTCATCATTTCTTGTTTTAACCAGACTTCAAGGACTCCATTAATCCCACAAAAACCAAGGTTTGGTTACATTTGAGATGTCCCAATCACCCTGCCTCAATCTGCTTCAGAAGGATATCCCACCTATGAGCTTTTGCTATATGAGGTTCTTTGCCAAATGTCAATCGATAACAAAAGACAGACTTCAAAATAATTAGAACAAGTAATTATGATCACTGCACCTATAAAGAACAAAAGACTATGATAAAAGAAACCAAACACTTTTATCTCTCATTTCAGTTACAGTTGCTTCTGTATTGCTCTCCATATACGGTTTCTAGTAGCCATCTCATTGTGAGCGAGAATCTTCCTTGATGTGGACTGTCTTCTGCAGGTAAATAAAACCAAAAATATTATTGTCCCCCAATATCTCATAGTCTGGTACTTTTATGGAGAACACACTAACATTTGTGAAATTTGTCAGAGATTGCTATAAGCATTTAGAACCATAGAATCACAGAATCATTAAGGTTGGAAAAGACCTTTATCATCAAATCCAATCATCAACCCAACACCACCATGCCCATGAAACCATGTCCCAAAGTGCCACAATGTTGTGGTTTAACCCCGGCCAGCAACTAAGCACTACACAGCCGCTCATTCACTCGCCTACAGTGGGATGGGGGACAGAATTGGAAGAGTAAAAGTGGTGAAACACATGTGCTGGGATAAAGACATTTTAATAGGTAAAGCAAAAGCCACACATGCAAGCAGAGCAGAACAAGGAATTTATTCACTATTTCCCACGGGCAGGCAGGTGTTCAGCCATCTCCAGGGAAGCAGGGCTCCATCACCCATAATGTTTTTTTGGGAAGACAGACACCATCACTCCAAACGTCCCTCCATCCCTTCCTGCTTCTTCATCCCAGCTTCATATACCCAGCATGACATTATATGGTATGGAATATCCCTTTGGCCAGCCTGGGTCAGCTGTCTTGGCTGTGTCCCCTCCCAGCTTCCCGTGCACCTCCAGCCTTCTTGCTGGCAGGCCAGCATGAGAAGCTGGACTGTCCTTGACTGCTCAGCAACAACTGACAACATCAGTATGTTATCAACATTTTCTCATCCCAGATCCAAAACACAGCCTCACACTAGCTTCTATGAAGACATTAAGTCTATCCTGGCTGAAACCAGGACACACGTCTACACATTTTTTGAACACCTGTGGTGATAGTGACTCCACCACCTCCCTGGGCAGCCTGTTCCAATGCTTGACCACTCTCTCAGTGAAGAAATTTTTCCTAATATCTAGTCTAAACCTCCCCTGGCGCAACTTGGGGACATTTCTTCTCATCCTGTCACTAGTTACTTGGGAGAAGAGACCAACACCCACCTCACCACAACTCCCTTTCAGGTACTTGCAGAGAGCAATAAGGTCTACCTTAACCTCAGCTTCCTCTTCTCCAGACTAAACAACCCCAGTTCCCTCAGCCACTCCTCATAAGACTTGTGCTCCAGATCCCCACCAACTGCATTGCCCTTCTCTGGACACACTTCAGCACCTCAACGTCCTTCTTGTAGTGAGGGGCCCAAAACTGAACAAAGGATTTGAGGTGCAGCCTCATCAGTGCCGAGTACAGGGGCACAATCACTTCCCTACTCTTGCTGGCCACACTATTTCTGATACAGGCCAGGATGCTGTTGACCTTCTCAGCCACCTGGGCACACTGCTGGCCCATGTTCAGCCGGCTGCCAACCAGCACCCCCAGGCCCTTTTCTATCAAGCATCTTTCCAGCCAC
>NW_010564116.1:4172-31511 GCF_000687285.1 Phaethon lepturus
TTCCCAAGCCTGTAGCGTTGCATGGGATTGTTGTGACCGAAGTGCAGGACCCAGCACTTGTCCTTGTTAAACCTCATACAATTGACCTTGGCCCATCAATCCAACCTGTCCAAACTTAGGAATCAAGGGAAGAGTTTCTGATCAAAATGAGTGCTCTGCTAAATCTTACAAAACTCAAGGAAACATTTAACTCAGATATTTTAAACTGATATGCAAGAACCCATCTTAAGGTATGCAATTAGTGTTAAGAATCTTCAATTCCTAAGTGAGTATCACTCTCATCTCTGTTTACCCAATCATGCTCTCCAGGAATATGAAATCTGAACATGTAGAAAAATTTTTTAATAAATCATAAAAACATTTCATTATCCATTAAGTCATTGTATAAAAATAAATAATAAAACTTCTGTATTATTAGTTAGTGCTTGAGAAACTGTAATTTCACACTGATAATAAAGGTCTGAAGTAGATGGTCGATTCTTTTGAAGTCATTTTGGGGATTCTTTTTCAGCTGCCCAGTCATCAAGTGTTTACCTTCCAAAGCTGAGATGCTATCAGAGAACAGTTGTTTACTTAATGTAGCTCAATTTTATATTATTCTCCTGTAATAACTAGCAAAGAGAGGTACACGTCTTTTAGGTCTTAGCCATTTTCGATACCAGCTGCACTAATCTTTTCATTTTCTCAGCATACGTTTCTATAACATACTTAGCTTATGAAATAAGCTTTTTGTCCTTACCTTACAGATACACATGGAGGACAGGGAGGTGATTTGGGACAGCCAGCATGGCTTCACTAAGGGCAAGTCCTGCCTGACCAACATAGTGGTCTTCTATGATGCAGTGACTACATCAGAGGACAAGGGAAGAGCTACCGATGTCGTCTATCTGGACTTCTGCAAGACCTTTGACACAGTCCCCCACAACATCTTTCTCTCTAAACTGGAGAGCTATAGATTTGATGGGTGGACTGTTGGGTGGATGAGGAATTGGTTGGATGGTCACATCCAGAAGGCAGTGGTCAATGGCTCAATGTTCAGATTGAGATATGGGGGATGAAGGGATTGAGAGCAGCCCTGCCAAGAAGGACTTGGGGGTCCTGGCAGATGAAAAGCTGGACATGAGCCAGCAATGTGCACTGGCAGCCCAGGAGGCCAACCATATCCTGGGCTGCATCAAAGGAAGCGTGGCCAGCAGGTTGAGGGAGGTGATTTTGCCCCTGTACTCTGCTCTGCTGAGGCCCCACCTGGAGTATTGCGTCCAGTTCTGGAGCCCTCAGCACAGCAAAGACATGGACCTGTTGGAGTGGGTCCAGAGGAGGGCCACCAAAATGATCAGAGGGATGGAACACCTCTCGTATGAGGAAAGGCTGGGAGAGCTGGGGTTGTTCAGCCTGGAGCAGAGAAAGCTCTGGGTAGACCTTATTGCAGCCTTCCAGCACTTCAACGGGGCTTCAGTACTTCAGTACTTCAGTATTTCAACTTTCCCCCCAAGAAAGATGGGGACAGATTTTTTTATCAGGGCCTATTGCAATAGGACAAGTGGTAATGGTTTTAAAGTAAAAAAGTCTAAAAAAATTTAGACTAAACAAAGGGAAGAAATTTTTCCTAATGAGGGTGATGAAACACTGGAACATGTTGCTTAGAGAGAGGTGGTAGATGCCTCATCCCTGCAAAGATTCAAGGTCAGGTTGGATGGGGCTCTGAGCAACCTGATCTAGTTGAAGATGCCCCTGCTTATTGCAGGGGGGGTGGACTAGATGACCTGAGATGGTCCCTTCCAGCTCAAATTATTCTATGATTCTATGCTATGCTAGTTTGGAAGACATCTTATCTTTTCCTAGTGTCAGGAAACTTACAGAGTGTTTTTGAAAAAGTACTTCTAGCTTTTCACTCCTCTTTGACTTTCTGAGGTGTCCTGTTAGTTTCTATTATGTTTGATATTGAATTTCTATTTTAAGTGATTTTAAACATCTTGAAAGTCTTTGGTACATTTTGGGCTGGAACAAAATGTTATATTGTTACTTTAATAGGTAATGTCTCAGTGGGCTTTAAAAAAATAGATCTATCTAACTGTGTCTGAGAAGTTGCTTAAAACCTACAGGGCGTATAACCACTGCTATTTGCAATGTCAATGGCAGCAGTCTATAATTAATCTATTTGTTTGTATTAATTGCAAAACTTCACATAAGTGTATAATTACTTGCTGAAAGGAATGGTTTTCCACATAAAAGATAATTAAGTTCCACATACAAGACAACTATTTAACTACTTTTCCTTTTCGCATACCACTTTGGCCTTTACTTCAGCTAAATGGATTACAGTTGATTTCAAATGTGTTCAAACCATCAAAAGTTAACTGATACTTTTGTGCTCCCAGTTGTCAATAGATAGTTTGGTTTGGTTCGGTTTGGGTTATTGTATGTGTGTGTGTTAGCTGCTGAAGTGCCTTTTTCCAGAAGTGAGAATTTTACTGTAGAAAGCATTTAGATGAAGCACCCAACCACTTCATTTACACATCAATTGCATTTTTATCACCATCCCCTTCATGCCTGGCATATTTGCTGTTTTAACTTACTCAGTGTCTGGTGTATATTTTATGCAACCCAATGAATTACATGGTCTTTTTGAGGCATGGAAGTGGAAGACATTCAATTTTTTAATGTGGTGACTACATAGAGCTTTCTGACACCTACAGTAGAGACTTTGAATTGCCACTCTGCAGACATTCATTCTTCTTGCCAATTTAATATAATTTTTCCCCTAGAATCTCACTTCGGTATGTTTCAAAAAACTTCTTCCTTTGGATGACCAAAACTCATTTTATCAACTTGGACTGCATCACACCACTTCTAAATAGGCAATTTATACACTGAAGACAGCAAACAATCATTACTGGTGATGTCAGCTGGAATATGAGATCCGGATAGCACATTATTTCTGTTTTCTTGAGATAAATAAATACTAAGGCCAAAGTTTTCACTACTTCCTTAAAAATTGACCAAGACTGGGAGAGGAGTCTCCTTGTGGACAAAAATTTCCTGTAAATAACTAGAAATAAAATTATAATGAGGCTGTTCTACAGAAGCCTAGAGCTAGAATCTGATGAAAACTAGGATTTACCAGTCATCCGAAAATATAGGTAGGTACATCCCTTTACCTAAGAAAAGGAAGTTCCAGATATTATAAATCAAAATTAAAACAGGACCCTAAATAAAGTTTTTTTGTGAGAATATGATCCCTTTTAAGCTCCATTATAAAAGTAATGAACTAATTTTAATCAAGATATTAAATACATTAATTATTTTATGGTTAATTGATTATCCTAATTAATATTCAAATTTTGAGGATGAACACTTTAAAGAATCTCTAAAAATACTATTTTTGTCAGTGTTGTGGTTTAGCCCCAGGTGGGAACTAAGCACCATGTCAGATTTTCCTTTGATATTAATTTGATGGTTATTAAGTTCAGGTATGTTTGTTTGGTTTTTTTCTTTGAAAAAAGACCTGAGCACATCTGTTTTATCATTCACTTGATGAAATTTTGTAACAAAATCTCAGTGTCAGTCCTTCAACTTTTTCATCTTGAGTAGAGACTATTCTTTTACTTTCTAAGAATCAGGACAGCTTTAAGCGATTAATATTTTGTCTAATGTTGATTTTGTACAAAATTTCATTTATATAAAATGATAACTCCTGAAAGAAACTGACAAACTTAGAAGATTGTTAAGTTTTTTGAATGTGATGTGCCTTAGACTCATGATCTTTTCTGTGTCATAGATTTACAGATTACAAGTAAAGAGAAGTAAAGCAACTGTCACAACTGCATGATGCAGGAACTAGGATATACCTGCTATTTTGTTTGACCATTAAGAGTGAAAGGCCTATACAGTCAACAAAGAAATGGCCATAATACATAAAAAAGCAATATACTTCAAAACTTGCCTCTTGATAAAATCTCAGTTTCAACTCTGCATTAATATATATTAAAGCTGTACTAAAGGGTGTCTTTCAGTTGTGTAACTAAATAATATGTATCATAAGTGTTAAATAGGTAGTGTCAAATCTGAATTCTGGAGATCACATATTTATTTAATTTTCATATTTATTTACTCTGAACTGGATCCTCAAGGGAGACTACATTAGAAAAAAACATATACTGAATGTTTTTCTGGTCCTTCGTCTGAAGACTTTGTGCTTAATTGTTTAACCTGAATTCCACATAAGGTCTATGTTATCTAGAATTTCTGCCTTTCCAGTTATCTCTTATTACTTTCCTTGTGGGCTATATGCACTTCTGTTGTGAGATGGTCATGCTCTGGGACAATACTAACTTCTTTTTCTATAACTATTTGGCAGTGTGCTCTTTAGCTGCCTTATTCAGGAATCAAATCAGAAAGCATATTATTGCTTGCAGATCTGTTAAGCTCTGGCAATATAAAATCAGTTGTCATACTGCTACCACAAAAGTATGGTTTTAGTCACCCTTTTCCATCTGTATATAAGAGAATCTTCCTCTTCTTCCTTCCAAAAAAAAGTGTAAATGAATTTTCTGTAAGAGTTTCGGTATGTTTTCCTGTAACTTCACCTTCAGCTATGCTGGTTTTGGTTGGGATAGTGTTAATTTTTTCAAAGAAGCTAGTATGGAGCTAGGTTTTGGACTTGAGATGAAAACCATGTTGATAATACAGGGATGTTTTAGTTACCGCTGAGCAGTGCTTACACAGAGTCAAGACCTTTTCTGCTTCTCAAGCTGGCTTGCCAGCAAGTAGGCTGGGGGTGCACAAGAAGTTGGGAGCGGGACACAGCTGGGATAGCTGACCCAAACTAACCAAAGGGGTATTCCATACCATTTGATGTCATGCTCAGCATATAAAGCAGGAGGAAGAAGAAGGAAGGGGGGGACCTTTGGAGTTAGGGTGTTTGTCTTCCCAAGTAACCATCAGGCATGATGGAGCCCTGCTTTCTTGGAGATGGCTGCCTTCTGATGGGAAGTGGCAAATGAATTCTCTGGTTTGCTTTGCTTTGCTTGCGTGCGCAGCTTTTTCTTTCCCTGGCTTTTGCTTTCCCTATTAAACTGTCTTTTTCTTAACCCATGAGTTTCCTCACTTTTACCCTTCTGATTCTCTCCCCCTTCCCACCGTACGGGAGTGAGCGAGCGGCTGGGTGGTCCTTAGTTGCTGGCTACCATTAAACAACGACATCAGCCTAATCCACATCTTCCAAGGGGCTACTCTAGTTTCTGGCAGATAGTTCAAGTCCACAAGAACTACTACTCATTAGGGATACTGAGAATATAGTCCATTCCAGACATTTAAATTTTCTGTAGAGAATGAGAGTACAAAAGCCACTGTAATTAATCCATAGTTGCTTGACAGATCCCTCACTCTGGGAGAATTCTCACCACAGGATTTATGAAAGATTGCAGTTTTTCATACACTGCCTGAACAGTCAGAAATGTTGTAAACATATGAGAGAATCTAGCCATAAACACTGTTTGTAGCCCTTTGCCCTTTTCAATTTAGTATGGTCAGCAAATAGACTGGAAATAGTTGATATCACTATACTGAAAACCCAGGTTAGCCTAAAGCTTGGTAATTGATTATATAGAAGTAATACATAAATTAAGCTATTCTTCATTTAATTACGTAATTTAAACTGTTCTTCCTTTAATGAAAGATGCATAATCATGGATCTCTTCTCTTTAAGAAGTAGTGTTAAAATAGTAAGTATATTCAGTTTGTCACATTTGTATAATAAATTTCATGGTTGATTTCTGATTATTTTTTCCTTTATATTAAAAAATATCACCCACAACAGTATGTTTTAATCTTTACTAACAAAATATAATTGCATGCATATCAGTGATGTAGTTATTAAAAAAAATAAATAAAAATTCTTAACAATAACTGCATATCTGGAAAGGGAAGGGAAGGAAAAATACAGTTGGAAGGGTCCTACAATGATCATCTAGTCCAACTGCTTGACCACTTCAAGGCTGACTAAAAGCATGTTATTAAGGCCATGTCTGAATGCCTCTTAAACACTGGCACAATTGGGGCATCAAACATCTCTCTAGGAAGCTTGTTCCAGTGCTTGACCACCCTCTGAGTAAAGAAATGCTTCTCAAAGTCTAGACTAAGCCTTCTCTGGTGCAGCTTTCAACCATTCCCATGCGTCCTACCACTGGAAACCAGGGAGGAGAGCTCAGCACCTCCCTCTCTACTTCTCCTCCTCAGGAATCTGTAGAGAGCAAGGAGGTTGCCCCACAGCCTCCTTTTCTCCAAACTAGACAAGCAATGTCATCACTATAATTAACTGCCTAAGAAGACAATCGTTCATAGAATCATAGAATCTTTGGGTTGAAAGGGACCTTTAAACATCATCTAGTCCAACCGCCCTGGCATAAGCAGGAACATCTTCAGCTAGATTGGGTTGCTCAGAGCCCTGTCCAAACTGATCATGAACACTTCAAGGGATGGGGTGTCTACTACTTCTGAGCAACTTGTTCCAGTGTTTCAGCACCCTCATTGTGAAAAATTTCTTCCTTAGATTTAGTCGAAATCCACCCTCTTTTAGTTTAAAACCATTACCCTTTGTCCTATTGCAACAGGCCCTGCTACAAAGTCTGTCCACATCTTTCTTATAAGCTCCCTTGAAGTACTAGAAGGCTGCAAGTTCTCCCCAGAGTCTTCTCCAGGCTGAATAACCCCAATTCTCCCAGTCTGTCTGCGTAGAAGAGGTGTTCCATCCCTCTGATCAATTTGGTGGTCCTCCTCTGGACCCACTCCAACAGGTCCATGTCTTTCGTGTGCTGAAAGCTCCAGAACTGGACACAGTAGTCCAGGTCGGGCCTCACCAGAGCAGAGTAGAGGGGCAGAATCACCTCCCTCACTCTGCTGGCCACGCTTCTTTGGATGCGGCCCAGGATACTGTTGGCCTTCTGGGCTGCGAGCACACATTGCTGGCTCATGTCCAGCTTTTCATCCACCGGTACTCCTAAGTCCTTCTTGGCAGGGCTGCTCTCAATCCCTTCATCCCCCAGCCTGTATTGATACCAGGTGTTGCTTTAACCCAGGTGCAGGACCTTGCACTTGACCTTGTTGAACCTCATGAGGCTCACACAGGCTCATGCCTAGAGCTTGTGTTCTGCAGTTATTTGACAATACATGTTAAAAAAAAATCAAAAAGTTTTGTTAGGATTAATCCCTCCTGACTTTAGCCATCTAAAAGTTTTGTTTCCAGGCTACTGTAGTTGTTTAGTCTAGCTCTATAGTCAAAGGAGAAGAAAGGCATGTTAAGGAAGAGAGCTGTCTACCAGGATAAGCAACTTTCTGAAAGTGTCTGTCTCTCTCCACTGACTACAGAGGAAGTCTAAACAATGAAAGAGAAACCTGAGGTGTGATTCCGTTGCCCATACATAGGCGAGTAGGAGCAAATTCTGTATTTCCTATAGTGCCTAATACATCTACATCCAACGCTAACACACAGATTTCTGAAGTATCATCTGGAAGCTCTGAAAAGTAACCAAAGTATCTGAAAGAGTACTAGATGACTTATATACAAATAATTTAATTATACCTTTCCACTTTTAGTTGTAATGTCTCCAAAATAACAATTTCCTGAATGGGACTTTTGCATTCAAATAGAGTTGAGGAAAGAAGCTGAAATTGCTTAAGAAGCAAAAACTACTGTTTGAGTAACTATCCTTAGTTTGCTTGGACCTTTCACCTCCTCTTCACTCCTTTCCTCTTCACTCTTTCTTTCCTGCTTCACCTCTTGGTGTGCCATAAAAAGAATTAGTTTAAATTCACATGCATAGTCCAAGCAAACTGCTCAGAGGATCTGCTGCTTAGGTCTGGTTTAATTCAGACAACGTCCGCAGCACAGTAATGCCTCTACTTTGATTTACTAAGTTCTGTAGGCTCTCTTGCTTGGCAGAACAAGCCCAGTTTCATGAGATCGATATCTACCCCCTGCCTCCTGCACTTAGCCATTGTTGTGATCATGAAAGTGTGTCAGAGAGACCAGATTTTTCAAATACGGTGTGCAGATAAAGGAGAAGCTTTTTTCACCTGTTAAAAAGCATACTAAGTAAGGCATAATTAATATTACTTATTAAGCAGTTATGTGGTGCTTGGCTGACTAGTGGGGTTAAACAACGAAAAACACTTTTAACAGCATAAGCAGAAGCAATATATATTTTGTTACACAACTGAGCATAAATATTTAACTAATCTGTAACCACAAAGGGACAAATTTGGGATAGTTGCACAAATGGTGTACATGTCAACTTGCAAGTAGTAATATCTACAAGGTAACATACAACGGAAAAGTATAGGTAGGAAGGGTGTCTATGGAAACCAGATTTATCCTGCAGGTTAACTAGGAAAGATGCCTGGTGAAACCAGAACCAGTTCTGGTCCTAAAAATAAGATGAACTGTATCACAGCAGATTGAATAATACTCTTTCTTCTTGTAAGTGAGGAGAGGAACATAAAACACAAAGGGCGAGCAAGAAAAAACGGGTAAGAAAGAAGCTGCCCATGTCAAAGAGCTCTGAATTCACCTCAAACCTGTGTTACTAAGACCATGAAGAGTCATTAATACCACATTTATAGTATTAGCTCCATGATATTCTATGTTCCAAGCTAATGTAGGATAAGCTTAATCTGTAATAATGGCTGATAACGGTCCAGACTGACATGTATTGTTAATGAATTGGCAATCCATTAAAGTCTCATTTTGAAGAATGATTTATTAGTCTTTCAAAGACACCAATTCAAACAGAGAAGCCTCTAAACCCGTGACTTCCATGCATGTACATTCAGTGTAATAGGTGTGAAGACAGCTAAGCCATTCAGACATGAAACAAATACATATATACCTCTTCTTCATGAAAATGACAGCTGACAGTAAAGGCATGCCTTGCCTTTTTTTACAATAGCCCAGTTATGTGACAAAAGTTTTCATTATACATAGAATTTTTATTAAATATAATCTTGAAATAAACATGCAGCAACTAGAGGTTGTTTCTCTCACTAAGCATCATCACTGCCAATGACAATTCACTATTCAAGTGGGTATTGTTCTGTATTGGGTTTGTGTGGCAAGGTTTTGATATCAGGGTGGGTGGCTGCAGGGGTGGCTTCTGTGAGAAGCTGCTAGAAACTTCCCCTGTGTCCGATAGACCCAATGCCAGCCGGCTCCAGGACGGACCTGTTGCTGGCCAAGGCTGAGCCAATCGGTGACAGTAGTAGTGCCTCTGGGATAACATATTTAAGAAGGAGAGAAAGAAGAGGCACACAGCAACAGCAGCCAGAGAAAGGAGTTAGAATATGTGAGAGGAACAACTCTGCAGACACCAAGGTCAGTGAAGGAGAGGCAAGACATACTTCAGGCACTAAAGTGGATATTCCCCTACAGCCCATGGTGAAGACCATGGTGAGTCAGGTTGCCCCACTGCAGTCCATGGAGCTTCACAGTGGAGCAGATCTCCACCTGCAGCCCATGGATGGCCCCACGCCAGAGCAGGTGGATGCCCAAAGCAGGCTGTGACCCTGTGAGAAACTTGTGCTGGAGCAACCTCCTGGCAGAACCTGTGGACCCGTGGAGAGAGGAGCCCACATTGGAGCAGGTTTGCTGGCAGAACTTGACACCCCATGGGGGACCCACGCTGGAGCAGTCTGTTCCTGAAGGACTGCATCCAGTGGAAGGGACCCAGGGTGGAGCAGTTCATGATGAACTAGAGCCCATGGGAATGACTCACATTGGAGAAGTTCATGGAGGACTGCCTCCCATAAGAGGGACCCCATGCTGGAGCAGGGGAAGAATGTGAGGAGTCTTCTCCCTGAGGAGGAAGGAACAGCAAGACAACTTCTGATGAACTGACCACAACCCCCATTCCCCACGCCCCTGTGCCACTCAGTGTGGGAGGAGGTAGAGGAAATTAGAAGTGAAGTTAAGCCCAGGAGGAAGGGAGGGGTGTGGGGAAGGTGTTTTAAGATTTGGGTTTAGTTCTTATTATATCTCCTCTGATTTGATTCATAATAAATGAAATTAATTTTTTCCCTAAGTTAATTCTGTTTTGCCCGTGATGGTAATTGCTGAATGATATCTGTCCTTATCTCAACCCACAAGCTTCTCATTAGACTTTATCTCACCTGTCCAACTGAGAAGGTAAGTGACAGAGTGGCTTTGGTGGGCACCTGGCATCTGGCCAATGTCAACCCACAATATATTTATAAGAAAAAGATTGACATTCACAGAATTCCTATTATCATTCTTCAATCATGGAGGACTGCCTCCCATAAGAGGGACCCCATGCTGGAGCAGGGGAAGAATGTGAGGAGTCTTCTCCCTGAGGAGGAAGGAACAGCAAGACAACTTCTGATGAACTGACCACAACCCCCATTCCCCACGCCCCTGTGCCACTCAGTGTGGGAGGAGGTAGAGGAAATTAGAAGTGAAGTTAAGCCCAGGAGGAAGGGAGGGGTGTGGGGAAGGTGTTTTAAGATTTGGGTTTAGTTCTTATTATATCTCCTCTGATTTGATTCATAATAAATGAAATTAATTTTTTCCCTAAGTTAATTCTGTTTTGCCCGTGATGGTAATTGCTGAATGATATCTGTCCTTATCTCAACCCACAAGCTTCTCATTAGACTTTATCTCACCTGTCCAACTGAGAAGGTAAGTGACAGAGTGGCTTTGGTGGGCACCTGGCATCTGGCCAATGTCAACCCACAATATATTTATAAGAAAAAGATTGACATTCACAGAATTCCTATTATCATTCTTCAAAGAGAATTCCTTGTTGTTTCAAAGGAATTTCTGCCCTTCAAACAGTTTTAACTACTACATGTTAACTCTCTAATATATTCAAAGAATACATGTGACTAGAACTAACAGTCTATACAAGACCAAGGTCTCACAATAGTAGAAGCAAAACTAAATAATTTTTGTCCTTATGACTGTTTAATAGGCACAAAAGTACTCCTTTGTATAATGTATCCAAGAATGTAGAAGAATCTAACAAAGTCAATAAAAATAGACATCACTGCTGTAGGCATTGAAAACATTGGTTTAGACAGCTATACAAGCTGGGCAGAAAAACAGAAAAGAAGAAGGAAATAATCATCATAAAAGAAGAAAAAGGATCTCTCCATACATAGTATTCAATTTTTCAATTAGACTGTAGGGAATTATAGATCTAACATGCCTGATACGACAGCTATCCACCAGGTGTTTTCCCAGATTTGGGTGATGGTACCCTGCTTGGATGAGTTGCTCAGATCTTTTTCATCTTTAAGTGACACTAGATTATCTCTTAAACCAGTTAGCCTAACTCATGGATGGAGACGGTGGACAGGACACCAAAAAGGAAATGAAAAGCAAGACATCAAGGACTCAACTAAGAAAGCAGTGAGTTCACAAACCACTGTGTAGAGCAATTATAGATGGTATGGGACATACTATCTCTATCAGCTATGGGATACCCAATACCTGTTATTTTTGGATGTCAAGAAATTAAAAAAACCTAAACACCCAAAACACCCCATATTGTCTGGGACAAGGCAAACTTCATTTTTAGCATTAATGAGCCAGATGTTCACAGGAGGAATTTCACAATACATCTCTTTAATACTGTTGGAGAAACATGATTTTTGTCAGGGCTCCAAGTGCACTAATAGGCCTTAACTACCCTGATCAGTCTCACCAAGCACACCCAACATCTACCCATGAGCCCAGGAGCTCCGTTTAACTGCTGATTTGCATGAGCTGTTTCAGAGGGTCTCCGATGCTGTTTCCTGGATGGACCTTGGATCTATGTTCCAACCTGGTCACCCAGTTTTGTCTCTGCCACCATCTCCTGCTACTCCTGACTGGTCTCCTTGGATGAACCCAGTCTTGATTGACCAATTTGACTTTTGTAGGAACGTCCGTGGGTCATTGTGACTGTTGTGATCAGATCCTTTGTGACTGAGCCCTGGTCAGTGAGGGCACTGCTTGCACTGTGCCTCAGCACTTATCTTGTCCTCACCTGTGAAGCAGTCCTGTTCTTGCTTAGCCCTGACAATCAGTAAAATCAGGAGCACTATAGCCAGATGATAAAGTCAGAAAGCAACTTCTTGGACATACAATTGTTACCAATTCCGTTATTTTTTCAAAATCATTAATAATCATTGTGCCTGCACTGTCACTTCTGTATGTCTGAAAAAGTTTCATTCTGCAGCAAAATATAGTAAGCATTAGGGGAATAAAGTCAAAGACCAAAATATAGGGCTATCTGCATAGATCCCATCAACTTTTATGCCAGACCCAGGTAAAAACTGGACAGAAAGAGTCTGCTGTCAAGCAAGTAGAGTTAGTGAGTCTGAATAGGGATCTGGGGGTGCTGGTTGACAGCTGGCTGAATATGAGCCAGCAGTGTGCCCAGGTGGCCAAAAAGGCCAACAGCGTCCTGGCCTGTATCAGGAATAGTGTGGCCAGCAGGAGTAGGGAAGTGATCGTGCCCCTGTACTCGGCACTGGTGAGGCCGCACCTCAAATCCTGTGTTCAGTTTTGGGCCTCTCATTACAAGAAGGATGCTGAGGTGCTGGAGCGTGTCCAGAGAAGGGCAACAAAGCTGGTGAGGGGTCTGGAGCACAAGTCTTATGAGGAGCGGCTGAGGGAACTGGGGTTGTTTAGTCTGGAGAAAAGGAGACTGAGGGGAGACCTTATCGCTCTCTACAACTACCTGAAAGGGGGTTGTGGCGACGAGGGTGTTGGTCTCTTCTCCCAAGTAACTAGCAATAGGGCAAGAGGAAATAGCCTCAAGTTGTGCCAGGGGAGGTTTAGATTGGATATTAGGAAAAATTTTTTCACCGAGAGGTTGGTCAAACATGGGCACAAGCTGCCCAGGGATGTGGTGGAGTCAACATCACTGGAAATATTCAAAAGATGTGTGGACGTGGCACTTCAGGACATGGTTTAGTGGGCATGATGGTGTTGGGTTCATGGTTGGACTTGATGATCTTAAAGGTCTTTTCCAACCCTAATGATTTTCTGATTCTGAAGCATAAGGAATGGAGTCATTTAGTCAAAGTGGATGTAGATGTTGTGTCTATTTCTTTCTGCACAGGTATGAAAACTGGTCATTTTCTAATTTACATGGTTTTGCATACTAATGAAAACACAAAGGAGGAATATGAAATTATATTCTAGGTCTTAACTGTTCTCGTTTTTTTAATTCTTTCAGGCAATGAATTTCAACCATTTAGAAATAGGTTGCCAGAATTCCTGTTAAATTGGAAAACCCTGATTTCTTGTGAGAAACTAAAACCTTGATTTTTTTGTGCATGCAGTCTGTGATTCAGTACTGTGCTACCTGATCTGATGAGCCCAGATGGGTTGCCATGAGGGCCAGATATTGTCTGGGTGGATTTAAAGAAATATACCCACAGAAATCTTTAGGCTTTATAAAAAGGAGTCCTGCAGGTGTCACAACAATTTCTGTTTGTCAGTTGACAGAGTCTTAGAAATAACATTCAGAGACTTCATCCTCCCACATTTGAGAAAGGAAAAGCAACATTGGCATTCTTTTCATTTTTTTTCCATGGACTGCTAGACAGCCAGAAATTTTATCGAGGAACCTCCCAAAAGCCTCAGTTCCTGGAACTGAGTTCTCCAGAAAGAATGCAGCTTTGTGTTCACCACAGGGAAAGGAAAAAATAAATCTGCATTGTTCAAGGTGCAAGGTGGTCTTTCATTCTTCTCAGCATCTTAGATTAACTGATGTCTCAAGGAAGAAAAGAGATTAGAGAGAGCAGCTGATTGGATGAGGATTACCCTGTATAGAAATACTTCTCATGGACTTGTGAATCAGACATGATGTATACAAAAATTTTATCTGCATTCATGTCAGATGTTGAAGTGGCAGGGGCATTTGCTTGAACAGAGGAAAGCAAGATCTAGTGCAGTAAATAAGTTACAAAACATAAATTCTATTTTATCCCTCCTTGTTTTCTGCAAGGAAAAAGTCCTGCTTTTCATTGAGAGAAGTAATCCACCAACCTTTGTGATCTATCAACAAAAAAGTAGGCCTCCAGCCATACTGTGTCATGACTTTGCTAAAAATATCTACCTGAAGTTGCCTGTGTGAGACATGAATTTTATTTCACTTCTCTGTATGTGTCAGCACAGCATTTTGCAAACAAACCTACTTTTTCCTTTCCTTGCCCTGATGAGCAATTAGCAATGCAGTGGGCTGTAATAGAAAGAATAATGGAAGAGGAATGGCCTTGTAACCCTATGTTATATGAAGCATGAATAAAGACTAAGCATTTTTCACAGGTATTTTTCACATCATTCGATTCAAATGGAAATGTTCTAGTTTTTCACTTCCAGTTATCTGAGTTGTCTTAGGGGAGAGGCATTCCTCAGTTGCCTTGAGGGACAAAGCTGATAAAGGATGCTGTCTGCAAATTCAGCTTCTGTTTTACAAAACTACATGAATTTCTCACATCCTCCTTTCTTTGTCATCCTTTACCCTCTTGCTTCTCTATCTTTGTTCTGCTCCACATACACATATATTTTCCCTTTCTGTCAAGAAAATTGAAAGTCTATCTTTTGGGAGTCAAGCTCTGTATTAGAAAAGCTTACTTACAGTATGTCTCTCATACAAGCATTCAATTAAGAATTAATAATGGAGCTTCTGTCTTAAATATTAAATGGTTTTAAAAATACATAATCAGTTTAATAAAGATGCAGAGATAAATTCAAGTCTTTGTCTAACTAATCTGAAGCTGAAAAAGCTGTAAATTGTGCTGTAGTAAATATGTTAGTTTTAAGAAAATATTCATTATTTTCTCAGTTAATGTTGTATCCAGACTAATCCAAGGTTAAGCCACAAAGATCTTACTTAGCTAAAGAATCTCATCAGCACAAGCAAAACTTAAAATTTATCTGATACATCCAAAGTATCTCTAAAATATGCATCTGTTAATGTATTTGGATCATCTGTCTGAAAAATGCAGTTGAAAGTGTTCAGCAGGATCAGGTGTGGTTGTCATGGCATCTGAGTTGACACTAGGCATCTGAAATTTTATACCTCTAGGAAGATGTAAAAATACCTGGCAATTTTCAAGTTATGTGGTTCACTTTGTAAGTGTGTTGTCTAGGCTGACAGTTGTATTATCTACAGAAATTTGAATAACTTTTAAAATCTTGTACTCATTTTAAGGGCATATATAAAATTCCCTTTACTTTAAAAAACACATCCACCTCCTTATTTTAAATTTTTTTTTAGATAAAAAATTTTAGTTCCCTTGTGTGTAAGTATTTTTATATTATCTTTAAATTACATGATCTATGGCAACAGTAATCTCAACATAGAGATTATTACAGCTTTCTGTGTAGGCACTCAAAATTAGTTAGGATTTAACAAAGATGATAGCATATTTTTTGAGATTATAATTCAAAGTGCATTTTTAACAGACTGTACAAATGAGCACCAGAAAGAAACCCACAGGAAAACATTTGTTCTGTTCTTGGAGCTAAGTTTAAAATAGTGGTTAGATAGTAAAGTATCTACTGAACAGTTAGAAAAAATATAACTATCTGTTTACTAAATGAGTATCATCAATACTGTGATATGGTGGAAGCAAGTGCTTCTGGGGAGAAAAAGTAATATTTTCTAATAAAAAATTGTGTATATGCTAACAAAAAAGAAAACAATATGAAAAGGAGACACGAATAATCATCACTTTACATCTGTAATGTGTATATATACATATGCACATAGAATTATTAAATCAAATTATTTGGTAGCTTATTCTTCAGGGAAAGATTGTTAAGTAAGAAAACAGGAAATGTTATCTCTTGCCCTGGTTTATACTGAGTTAATGTGAGTGCTTGATTTCCAGTACAACAGAATGACAAATGCTCAATTTTAGTAGTGATCACACTCTGGAAAAGGTATAAATGTCTAATCATACTACCGAATAAGGTTCCAAGATCACATCACTTTCCAGGGAATATGACAAGTGATACAGTCATTAATTCAGAACAACGCAACTAAATGCATTTAGAAGAATGACGAACAAGGAAAGCCTTGTCACAGTAATTAGTATCACAAAGCCATGTTGTTATTCAAGCTGCAAATCAAACACATGGCTTTTCTTCCTGCTTGAACCTACATATAAACTGTATAAAAATATGACACAAATTTCTTCAGAGAGTTATAGTATAAAAGGCAGAAAAAGTCTTATATTGACATCGTAAGGCATTCAGCATGAAAAAATGGGTAGAAAGAGGTCCCAATAGCCCTAGCAGTCATTATGAAACATTTCCATTACCTGATGCATGTGATCTATTCTATTGTAGGAATAGAATTATTTAAAGGAAAGCAAAACCATCATTATTCAAATATGTATTTAGATTAATCTTAAAATTTGGGTTATACTAGAAGCAAATTAAGGGTTGAAAACAGAAGCTGACATAGGATGTTAAAAGCTAAAAGCATCTTAAATCCCTACAGAAGCCATTTGGGAACGAAAGTCTTTTCCTGCTTAATGTGTGTATGTTAGTCAGCATCATCTACTTTTTAAGTTAAAGCTGTAACAGTATACAGGAGACTTTCACATGGTTTTTCAATAATCTGGATTTCTTTTGAAAGTTCTACATTTATTTGTGCTTTTTGCCTCCATGTGTCACCCAAATAATTTAATATTTTGTTGTTGGTAGATTGTAGGAATTAATACCTATTGGCAAATGTGTCCCCTAAACTTAACTGATGACATTTAAAATGATGCCAAGGAATAAATCATTTCACTTTTCCATCTCACTAGAGACTATGCTTTATGCACACATTTTGTAATATAAATCTTTTATCACGCTGACATCAATAGAGAAAATACAGCCCCTACTGAATGGTTAAATAGAAATTTTGAGTATATAATGAAACTCTTTTATGTCTTCAAAGTTGCAGATCTCTTTACCCTGCATTTATAAGTGTCATCTTAACCTCCTATAAACCTACAGAGATTTAGATATATTCCATTTGTTAATTTTTTTCAAGTGTCTCTGTTTAAAAGACAGAGGAGTTTTTGAGTAGGGTTCAGCGACACCATGAATATAAACATCATTTTAAAAATAAGTACATATAAATAATTTTATTATGTAGTTTTTGGCATATAGCATTTTTCAATCCTCTCTACCTTGAGCTAATTTGACAACTGTTATCCTATCTATCTAGGTTTCTACTGAGTAAGCAAAATCTTCTGCCATATGCCCATGAAAAACCTGGAAGATGCCTTTATCTTCATTTAAATTTCAAATTACTGTCAGTGCCACTAAGTGTAGATGCATATGCAGAATTGCAGGCTGCATGGGAACATGCATGCTTTCAGTATTGTTCTCTACCATAATTACTCTGAAGCGAACAATTAAATCTAACAATTCGGAAAACCATTCTACAAGAACAAGTGGGTGAACTGTCTGATCAAAGTAAGAAATCACTGAATACAGAAAAAAAGTGTCTATTCAAGTTCATAAACTGATCCACAGGTTTTTGAGAGGTAATTTTCAGTCTCATTTTATTTGCTGCTCCTCAATATTCTTAAAACAAAGTTTACAGAAAGCAGAAGTCTTACCAAAGATATTAATTTGGACCAGGCATGTAATTTTGAAAGCCCTTAATAGTTCTGAAGACAGGTGAAAAAAGAGGACAAAAAGAAATACAAAATGGCTACTGAGCAAAAGAATAAGATATGTTTAATACAGTAGAAACCTGACAAGAAAGAGGATGCAGTATTTTAAAGTTTGAGAATTGCCAGTTTATTTTTTTGCAAGAGTTGTAACGAGAAATTGATGTTCACTGACAACAGTCCTGACATTTCCTTCTGTACCACCTTGCAGCATCAGAGACGCTTGCAGTGTCACATCTTAAGACACTGCAAAACTGGTGTTGTTGTTTTAATTAAATCACTAATCTAACAGAGGAGCATATTAATTTACATCTGTCCCATGATTCAGGCTCCAGTATGGGCTAAGCACATCAAGTTGATTATCATGTAACAAGACAGTTTCTGGCAGTGTGAAGAAGGAATAACTGTGTCAGTATGCAGCTGTGGAGTGAGTTTTCCTGCAAGGTCACTCTAAGTTCAGGCCCATTAACAGTAAAACACTGCCGCCTTCTTGGCCTTCCTGTGGGTGACAATCTTGGCAACTGCATTCTGAAGACAGGCTGCAGTGCCTGCCAACACATAAAACATGGAAAGCCCATGTCATGAGACACACATTTTATAGGTTAGACCATCAGGTTCATAGGTTTACAATCAGTCAACACATACAGAGCCACCTGAAACACAAAGAACTGAAAACAAATTGAAAGAGGGTGGTAACTGACAGCAGTAGTGCTTGGAGAAAACAAATCTGAAAATACAGCTGGCTGAAAATATTTTTTTCCAGATAATGTTTTCCCTGGAAAAAGCAATTCATTAAAATAGAAAAGTTTCATAAAAGTATGTATTGCTTTTTTTTTTCTTTTTTAATGGCAGAAGTGTCAAAACATATTGTTGCCACATTTTGTTTCACTTCAACGTTACATACATTTGCTTCAATGAGATAAAGAGACATTATTTCAAGTCTGTTTAGTTTAAATGTATATTTCAGATTATATTTGACATATAATATTGTGGATACATAAGATATCTGTATTAACTCTAGTGTTTCAGAGTTATTGAAGCAATGGTTTTTTGTAACATAAAAATTACTATTGAAATGAGATGGTTCAACATTGTCAAAACTGTAGAGTTGAAGATCATCAAATATATATTTTGGAATTTCCACTTTGAAATTTTAGTTTGTCATTCTAGTTGTGAGAAAAAGAACAACCCACAAATAACAAAACATGAGAATTTACAGTGATTTTTTTTTCCAAAAAGCTGTAGAAGACAAATAGGGAACAAAACAAGAGAAGAAATTTCACTTTTGCATGTTTAGAGTAGCAATGCCTTCTGTATTGGGGCATGTTAAACTGCATTTGTCATACAGTAGAAAAATTCTGGAATAAAAATAAAGGTCACTGGGATTTATGACAGACAGGCAGAACATTGCTGTTGGGGCACTTGATTCAGATATATGGGGACTTTCTTCATAAATTTTTGAGGATCCATCTGTATAAAGGTTTTTTTAAGTTAAATCTATCTTGTGCAACCTCTCTTATATCTCACTTTCCAGTCACCTTGCTGTCAAACTTAACAATGTTTATTTCAGGATCCTCCAAAACAGAATTGCTGAAAAGATAGTAGTTAAAAAGCCATATAGTTCAAAGTGATGTTTTTATCCTCAGAATGTGATGAGGACTTGTACCCCTCAAGAACTTATTGGCTTAGCTTTTGAATAGAAGGTTACCAATTACAAACAAACACTATTCTGTTTACACTTGGGAACCAATTAAGTGTAAGTTTTTTTGAGAAAAAGGTAGAACCAGCTTTTCAGCAAAAAGGTAGGTAGCTTTTCAGCACTAGGTAGGCCGCATACAATGCCATTTGACCCAGGGTATATAGTCTGCTATACTTAAGACTGTTTATTCAAACATAAGCTGTTTATCTCCACCTTCATTGTGACATGCGAGCACCTCTTTCTAAATTTAAAATTTTGGAAAGTGAGGTCATAACTATTAGAGTAGAAATTAATAAAACATAACTTCATAGTTACCTTATCATTAATTAAATATTAGCAGAGAATAACTAACATGGTGTTTATCATTCAGTCAGTAAGATAACTGAAAAATAAGAAATTAAATTCTTGTTGGGTAACAAAAAGAATCCTCGTTATCTTGGTAGCAGGAAATGGATCTGCAGAACTTCCTATCCAAAGCATATATCTAGGCATAATGGTCAGACATACATTGCTTGTCCTCTTTCTGGAGTACTTAGGTTGATGAAGACCTAAAATTTAGACTTTCCTGAGAAGCATTTTAGACACTGCAGTTTCATGAAAAAAATATGGCCATTCATGTTTTGAGCTTAAATGAATGCTGCCAGTATATAAATTTAGGCCAAGAGGGTCCTGATACTCAGAAGATACAAGTATCTTGGTAGTAAACCTTCCAGACACATGCATTGGCAAAGTTTAAGGTATGTATAAGAGTTTTGCAGAAAGAGTAGAAACAGAGTTTCCCATAACTGGGGCAATATTAAGTAACTGAATTGATGAGCCAGAGTTATGTTTGATCTTATTGGTAGTCATTATTGGAGAATATTGGGGAAGAGGACTTAAGTAGATATGTCCAAGTCTGTATCTCATGATGGGATGAAATGCATTGATTTTTAATCTAACAGGGACTCAGGCTGTCATTTCTACATGATACAGTGCCATATCACACACTAATTCTAACTTTGGTATGGAAGCAGTGTGGGTGGATCTGCAGCATCCATCCAATGTTGGAAAGCAATTCTTACTTGCTAGAATATTAATGCATCTATGCTATTTGCTGAAGCAGTCTTTGCCAGGGACAGCTTGGGTTACTTTTCACAGCACTTCTCTGTAGACACATTCTACATCATTTACATGTCCTGGAAATGGTACCTTTAGCCTTGTAGCTTTGTATAGGAGTGAATAATTAATGTGTGAGCTGTTTATGTTTGAATGTTTCAGTGGGAACATTTCTGTGTTACAAAATAAGGTTCACTAATTCAATTATAGAGCTCTGCAAACAGTAGGACTAGCTTTTCTATTCACAGTTAGAATGCCAAGATGCCTGCGGATAGGTAGGTATGTCTGTCAGTGATGACAACACCCACTGTGCAGAAATGTGCTTCAGAATAAACATTTTAGATTTTGAAAGTCAACAGAACTTAACAGCAAGACACAGACTATATGCTCTAGGCAACTATATTTGGCATTGCAACAACTAAAAATCAGGCTCTTTCTGGGCAATAGAGACCTGGCCTATCTATTTAGTCAATGGCAACTTATTAGGTTCCTCTAAGAAGCAATTTCAAAGAGCTGAGCTGCCTGGACTTTCAATTGGCTGTGTACAGAGCCTGAACTCTTTGACAGGAGAGCACAAGCAGGAAGCTTGAAGGGATATGCTGAGTCCCAGAGCAGAGTCCTGGAGCTAAAGAACATGAACCAGCCTGCACAGACTGTGCTTTGGCTTGCTGCATCCTTGACTAAGATCATAGAATCATAGGATCATAGAAACTTTGGGTTGGAAGGAACCTTTAAACATCATCTAGTCCAACACCCATGCAATAAGCAGGGACATCTTCAACTAGATCAGGTTGCTCAGAGCCCTGTCCAACATGACCTTGAACACTTGCAGGGATGAGGCATCTACTACCTGTCTGGACAACCTGTACCAGTGTTTCACCACCCTCATTGTGAAAAATTTCTTCCTTATGCCTAGTCTAAATCTACCCTCTTTTACTTTAAAACCATTACGCCTTTTCCTATTGCAACAGACCCTGATAAAAAAGCCTGTCCCTTCTTATTAAGCCCTTTAAAGTACTGGAAGGCTGCAAGAAGGGCTCCCCAGAGCCTTCTCTTCTCCAGGCTGAACAACCCCAGCTCTCTCAGCCTTTCCTCACAGGAGAGGTGTTCCATCCCTCTGATCATTTTGGTGGCCCTCCTCTGGACCTGCTCCAACAGGTCCATGTCTTTCCTGTGCTGAGGGCTCCAGAGCTGGATGCAGTACTCCAGGTGGGGTCTCACCAGAGCAGAGTAGAGGGGCAGAATCACCTCCCTTGATCTGTTGGCCACAAAGATCAGGGAACAAATTCACTTCAATAAGGTGTATGAAGAGGTCCTCCTCTGTGCAAAAGCCTAGT
The DNA here is from genome assembly GCF_000687285.1 of Phaethon lepturus. Lineage (NCBI taxonomy): Eukaryota > Metazoa > Chordata > Aves > Phaethontiformes > Phaethontidae > Phaethon > Phaethon lepturus. The sequence goes on from NW_010564116.1 coordinate 25,986, forward strand.
TGATGGAGGAAAAACACAGAAGAAAAGAGAGTCAAGTTCCTCAGCATCAAACCTCATCTCCCATTTGCAAGCATTTGGGCACTACTGTTCAAGCAACAGGTATGGCACAGAAGGTAGACAATGGGGTGCATATTTCTCCTCCATGTTATTCCTCCTCCTCCCACATCTTGAAGCTGATATGTAATGAGGAGTGAAAGTGCTATGGGGCTAGGAAAGCAGTTAAGGTGAGGAGAAAGTTAAAGACTGGCGTTCTGGAGTCTGAAGGCTCCATTCTGCTGAGCAAAAGCAGAACTTAGTTCGGCTCGCAACACTGTTTATGAATTTTGCATCAGAGTCATTGGGCAAAAAGCAGAAATAATCTGGAGTAGCAGACACTGGTTTTGAATGGAGGTAGACATGGATGCTCTGCTTTATACATAAATCAGCACTGTCTGTGTTTGTTAGACATACTCAAAGAACCCTTGACAGTTGGGTCCCTCTGGGATTCAGGGTGTGTTTGAACAACTCCCTTGCATAGATCTCAAGCACACAAAAGCTTTGTTGTCCATGGTGTAAGTGCTTGCAGGGTGAGGCAGTGAAAGGAACATGCTTTAGGAAATGTTTTTGAAAAAACTTATTTTTTTCCATTACACCTAAGTTCAACTCAGTTGTCTAACAGGCAGTCTGAAGGCTGTTAAATCTTACAATTGATTTGTTAAAGTGCTACTCCATGCTTTTCCTAAAATGAAGTCTAAACAGGTTATGGAGAAAAATAAAATCACTTTGTGAACATTTCTTGCATATCTCTGCATGCTGGGCACACACTATGCGTTAGTTACCAAGAGGAAAGTTGAGCTTCATTCATATTTTCTCTGTAAGAATCACAGAATCATTAAGGTTGGAAAAGACCTTTAAGATCATCAAGTCCAACCATCAACTCAACATCACCATGCACACCCATCCATGTCCTGAAGTGCCACGTCTACATGTTTTTTGAACACCTCCAGTGATGGTGACTCCACCACCTCCCTGGGTAGCCTGTTCCAATGCGTGAACACTCTCTCAGTAAAGAAATTTTTCCTAATACCTAATCTAAACGTCCCCTGGCACAACTTCAGGCCATTCCATCTTGTTCTATCACTAGTTACTTTGGAGAAGAGACCAACACCCATGTCACCACAACCCCCTTTCAGGTACTTGTAGAGAACAATGATGTCTCCCCTCAGCCTCCTCTTCTCCAGACTACACAACCCCAGTTCCCTCAGCCGCTCCTCATAAGACTTGTTCTCCAGACCCCTCACCAGCTTCGTTGCACTTCTTTGGACACGCTCCAGCACCTCAACATCCTTCTTGTAGTGAGGGGCCCAAAACTGAACACAGTATTTGAGGTGCAGCCACAGATGTGCCGAGTACAGGGGTACAATCACTTCCCTATTGCAGCTGGCCACACTATTTCTGTTACAGGCCAGGACGCTGTTGGCCTTTTTGGCCACCTGGGCACACTGCTGGCTCATGTTCAGCCAGCTGTCAACAAGCACCCTTAGGTTCTTTTCCGCTGGGCAGTTCTCCAGCCACTCCTCCCCAAGCTTGTAGCGTTGCATGGGGTTGTTGTGGCCAAAGTGCAGGACCCTGCACTTGGCCTTGTTAAACTTCATACAGTTGACCTCCGCCCATTGATCCCACCTGTCCAGATCCCTCTGCAGACCCCTCCTACACTTGAGCAGATCATCACTCCTGCCCAACTTGGTGTCATCTGCAAACTTACTGAGGGAGCAGTCAATCCCCTCATCCAGGTCTTCAATAAGGATATTGTACAAGACCGGCCCCAGAACTGAGCCCTGGGGAACACCGCTTGCGACCGGCCACCAAGTGGATTTAGATCCATTCACCGCAACTCTCTGGGCTTGGCCATCCAGCCAGTTCTTTACCCAGCAAAGAGCGCACCTGTCTAAGCCATGAGCCACCAGTTTCTCCAGGAGAATGCTGTGGGAGATGCTGTCAAATGCTTTACTAAAGTCCCCGTAGACAACATCCACAGCCTTTCCCTCATCCACTAGGCGGGTCACCTGGTCATAGAAGAAGATCAGGTTGCTTAAGCAGGACCTGCCTTTCATGAGCCCGTGCTGGCTGGGCCTGATCTCTTGGTTGTCCTGCACATGCCATGTGAGCACCCTCAAGATGAACCTCTCCATAATCTTCCCCAGTACTGAGGTCAGGCTGACAGGCCTGTAATTCCCAGGATCCTCCTTCCGGCCTTTCTTGTACACGGGCGTCACATTGGCAAGCCTCCAGTTGTCTGGAATGTCCCCTGTTAACCAGGATTGTTGGTAAATGATGGAGAGTGGCTTGGCAAGCTCCTCTGTCAGCTCCCTCAGTACTCTTGGGTGGATCCCATCAGGCCCCATAGACTTGTGAGTGTCCATGTGTCATAGCAGGCCATTAACTGCTTCCTCCTGGATTATGGGGGGTTTATTCTGCTCTCCATCACTGTCTTCCACTTCAAGGACCTGAATACCCCAAGGATATTGGTCTGGCTATTAAAGACTGAGGCAAAGAAGGCATTAAGTACCTCAGCCTTTTCCTCATCCTTGGTGACAATGTTTTCCCGCACATCCAATAAGGGATGGAGATTCTCCTTGGCTCTCTTTTTGTTGTTTATATATTTGTAAAAATATTTTTTGCTGTCCCTTATGACTGTGGCCAGACTGAGTTCTAGCTGGGCTTTTGCCTTTCTAATTTTGTCTCTGCATGACCTAACGAGATCCTTGTACTCTTCTTGAGTTGCTTCAAGAAGTTACAGAGCAGAGAGCAAAGTTACAGTGTTACTTTGTGCTCAGGAGCTCAGGGTGTAATGTCTGGCTGGCTGGAGCGCTGATGCAGCCTCTGGACCCTTTGTGGAAGACTGCAGCTACATTAGGGCTGGACAGATATTTGCTGAATGGGGGTGACAGTTTGTACAAGGGTGGCAGTCCAATAAGGGCTGGTATCCTGCTCCATCAGCTGCAAAACCTGCCTGAGAACAATGTGAGATAAAGTAAAAGCTGGTGTTTTGTGTTGCAGCAAGACCAGTCACATTTTGTTATGTGGCAACTCTTCCATCCTTCATTGAGACAAAGTATCATCTTCCTTCCTTCATGTTTGTATTGATTCCTTCAGTCTATGAGGGAAAATGTTGGATGCATCATTGCATTACAGTTTGCAGATCATCCTTGGCAGTTAGAGTGCTCCTTGGTTCTTTTTGCTGCAAGAAACCTGACCAGACCCACTATTAACACATCAATAAGTAGGCAACTGTAAGCTTTTATCCTCACAGCCAATAAACTTTTCCATGCTGCAGCCTTTACTGTGTAGCAGAACTCTTAATACTGCCTCATAAGAAGGGGAAAAAATGTAGTCTGACATCTGTCACCATGAGTGTCAGCAGCCATTGGCTCCCTAAACTCTTGACCTCAAATAGAATGGGTTGGAGTATATATATGGCACACTGCCCCCTTGTAAAGGGTTTCCTGAGCTATGTTACACAATCCAATACTTTACAGAGATGGCTCCACTCCAGATTAAGACTACATTTTATAATGTATACTCATCCAGGCACAAATAAACCTATGTAGTTACGAATAAGGAGATTTTGCTCAGACCTAGCACCCACCTACACAGCAGAGGTTAAACCTGTGTATAAAAGCCACTTATCTACTAAGAGAGACATCTTCTTTCAGCAGTGATAATGGAAGTGCATTGGAATCCCTGTCTTCAGTATTTCTGGATATTTACTGGTATTTCTGTGATCACATATTACGTATGTGAAAAGGCAGAGTTCCAGTCTTATTTGTAGTCTGTGTAGTTTTTATTGTTCTAATACAGCTAGTAGAGGCAAGTTTTTATTTTCTAGGTGAAGAGGGTCAGGTTAAGCACTTTTATGTAAGTACCACTATCACAATACATATAGTTTAGTCTGGAAGAGCTTAGAGCATGGATGTAACAGATCACAGAGATCCAGCTAGTACCAAACCAAGCTGATAAATCTAGCAAGCATCATGGCACCAACTTGGGTGTTGAAGCAGTAGGTGTCTGTTTGCACAACATTGCATCAAACTAAAATCCCAGCTTTCTGAAAGTCCATTGCCAGGGAAGCAAAACCGGTTCACAAGGATATTGAATCTTATGATAATTGACTTGCCATTTCCATAACTCATCACAAATACCCAAATGTGGTCCGTAGAGAAAGAGCAATGAGAAAGAAATTCTCCCAAGTGAAAGACTGGCCTTGTTCTATACTTACAGACTAGTGGAAATGTCCTTTTTCGTCACTGTAGGTAAATCCAAATATGGGCTGTATATAAATTAAGGGAGAAATTAAGTACACAAGGTCTTATTCCATTACCTTCCACCTTCTGGAGCAATGTGCGCATCTTCAAATGTGTTCTATCACGAAGATAGTCTGTTATATCCTCATTTCTCTCTTCTACTAGTCTGTAGAGGGAGGAAACATTATATGTAGCAAAGGAAAGACCAGAATCAGCCCCAAACTGTTTAATATGGGTTTGCTTCTTTTGTTTTCACATAATTTAAAAACCAAATAATCTATATGACTCAGAGCAATAAGCAACTATTCAAAACATTTCAGCATTTCAAAGCTGAGATGAAAAGTATACATTTTTTAAATGTGTTTGAACTTAACTCTCCTTCCATTTTTGGTATGCAGTAGGTTATTCACATGTTAATCAGCTGTCTGCTTCCCAAAATTTCAATTCTGCTACCAAAAGCAATTTTTTTTGATGAAGACTGTCTGCCAATTTTGCATTCAGTATAGCCAAGGGTTAGCTTGGTGACATTGTATTAGACACTATTAGCCTAAAAATAGAGTTGTTTCATGACACAACATCAGTTGTAAATCTGTTGGTTCATCTGTGAGCCAACTGGTTATGGCAGGACACAATGCAAATTTAGTCTTTATTTTGATTGACAAGGTTCCTGAAATGTGTCATTAACCTGTTCATGGATACTCCAGTCTTTTCCAAGGAGATGCATGTTATTTAAAGGGATCTGTCCAGTTAGGACAGATATTCAAAAACAAGAGCTTTTTTTTCCCTTTTTATTAACTTTTACTGAAAACTGAAACTGAATAAATAGTGAATGGACAATTGGCTTGCAAAAAAAAAAAACAAGTACCTTGTCATCTTCATTAAAAAAACCCAAAACAAACCAAAACCAACTACAAAAAAACACCCAAAAACCCTAAGCATTTTTGATGATCAAATGTTTGATTATTTCTTTTCTTGTTTTCATTCACATCCATTTATTTGAATATTATACAAGAAATAAATAATTTGAAAACAAAAAGGTTTTTTTACAAAAAAGTTATAACAAAAATTATTTTAGCAATGTTTTAATATGATGAGTTTTACAAAGGAATTCTTACAAAAGAATCTTTACACAGGTTTCCAAGTTTTTATTTTCTGTCAGGGAAATAAAATTAAAGTCATTCTGTAACATCTCCTTACCATTGGCAAAGTATGGGGTCGAACTACATCTATTTAGCTTAGGGAA
>NW_010564116.1:31528-42114 GCF_000687285.1 Phaethon lepturus
GCAGGATACCATTGGCATGACTTGAAAAACCTTTACAGTTCACTGGAAAGCATTCCTTCAATAAGAAGGTTTGGCCCTTCAACGCCGCAAATATTTGCAATGTCTCTGATAATTCTAACAGTATTTCCATCAGTCTTCTCAACAGCAATAATTGGAGAGTAATCTCTGTGAGGAAGTCCCCAAATACCACTTCAGTGAAGAAATGTGTACAAACAAAACATGACTGCTAAACCAGCAGACCAGCAGCTAAGAGAAATTCGTCTTGCCTGGATTTCCCTTAAAGCTGAATTTCACTGCCAGAGTTTCACAGAAGCTTACAACACATGAAGTAAAAGACCAGTGCCATCTGTCTGGCATATGTTAAGCAGAAAAGGTTTTTCTTGTGATACAGAGAAAACTTTTTTCCAGAAGTTTTATCTTTAACATTAGATCTTCCAAAATTTCTGGAGTATATGATGTGTCTTCAAAAATGATGTTTTAAAATCTGTCTGTGACAGGTGCTTTTTAAGAATTTCATTTAACACAGAGAAGAAAATAGTAGAAGGGAGTGGGGGGAACAAAACAAGGACATTGAAACAAAACAAACAAGGTAAACTTTTCCCATTACTATTCCTTAAGACAATTCCCTTTGCCAATATATTGATTTAGTAATAAAATATAGGTTAAACTGATTATAACAACTAGTTAACAGAAATTATTTAGGAAAGTAGGATTTTAATTAGAGACCAAATACAATTGTATCTTCTATGCAGAGGTGTTTTGGTTTTGTTTTGATTTGTTTTTTTCTGTGTCAGTTTTTTATTCCTCATAGTGATACCTGACGATGGATGTTCAGAAAAAAAAAATGCAAAATAGTTTTTTCTCTTCTTTGCTAACAATAAGCAGCTTTAGCGTTTTTCAGTTTTTCTGTTTAAAATATCCAGAAAAGATGATGATATGGACTATGGAAAAATTAGGGAGAACAAGTAAGTTAGTATTGAACACACTAAGTAGGATCCAGTTGGCTAACTCTCACCAAAAATTTCACAGAATTCCTTGAAAAAAGTTAATACAAGTTAGAGACCCTAGTTTCTGAGCACATGCTGAAATGGTTATATTGAAGAAAGTACCAGAGAGAGGCAAGCCAGTTCCCCTTTTGCAAGTCTTCAGAAATGCCTGACTTTTTCAAGACACTTTGAGAAATCTTCTACAAAGTTACATTGCATTTTCACCCCTCTGATTAAGGTACTTGAATTTCATTATGGCTGCTGAAATAAACTAATTAGTGCTTCAAAATAGATTTTACATATAGACTCAGTTCATACAGTTACATGTTATCTCTACTTGCCACATCATATAAATATTAATATCATTTGTGTACTTTGATATACAGCAATCTGATCTCTTTGAGTAAGTGTATTTGACCACAAATATTATTTATCCAGTTATTTCCGTTTCAAGTCCCTATGCCATGATTGAGTTGTAGCATGTTACTTACAAAAGTATTGAGTCTTGAGTTGACTATTTCAAGTAATGTAGTTTCTTTCACTGTAGAGAATTAAGGGTTTTGTTTTAAACAATTTTAAAACAAATTGACTGGAACAGTTTTAGCTTGCCCTCACTTTTGTGTTGGGACAGTTTGCAGATCCTTTGTTTGTGTTACAAAAGAAAAAATCAACTTGTAGCTTATCCATTATTACTGTTTTACAGCGAGCTTAAAAAGTATAAACCTATTTATAAAACATAAATCTCTATTAGCACAACTGAGGAAGGTATTGAGCAGTCCAGCTCATAACCAGAAATGTATTTAGGCATATTTAATTTCAGTCTCTGTAGTGGCTTTCCTGTCTGGAGCTCCAACTGTTCAGCACCTTGCTTGATTCAATTTTGAAAGAATTCACTAGCCAAATGCTTTCTGTTGCACAAAGACATAGCATGACATTTTAGCTCATGTGTTGTTCTAATGTTTTAAAAGTGAATATTGAATCCTTTATGCTGTCATTCCAAAGCAGCCATTTTTTGACAGAGATTCACATTTATAAGGTCAAATTTAAAATGTAGGGTTTAGATCTCATTTTATACTGGAACAAAGGCTCTTGTGGACCAATGCAGAGTTTTTTATGTGAGTGAGGGATATGAAAAAGTAGCTAGAGATGTCATGAACAAGCAGATGGAGAAAAAAAATCAACAATCAAGCCAGAACAAAAAGTGTTAAGAAAAAAAAGACTGCTTTCTAAATAATGACAATTCCCTGTTCATCTCCTGCCTCCCCCTATCCCCAACCTAAAAGATAGGTCATTTTCTGGGTGCCCAAATAGTGACTGCTTTTTTAGGTGATAATAGACAGAAGTAGCAGGGACATCACCTGAGTCTGTGGACTGACAAAGAAGCAGCTTAGACAAGTCATTGACCCCTATATATTTTATTCTTTTGATAGGTTTCACATATATCAATGTGAACAACTTTTCCTCCGGATTTAGTTTAGGGAGTATAAACAGAACATTTGGGTAAGTTGGTAAGTGCCTTAAATTAACGTAAGTTCACGGTGATGTAATTTGCAAGTGAAACTATTCTGTAAAGATAAAGGACTCTGTAAAGTGTGAGTTAAAACATAACGTAGACAGTATATTAAAAAAAAAAAGGGACATGGCTGGATTTATAGGATATAAACATCTGGGCTAGTAATTGTAAGTACTCTTTTAGTTAATGAAAGAATTAGGTAACTTGCCTAATAGCATGCAATTCTTGTCACCGTAAGATAAATATCTAAAATAGATCAGTTGACTTGCAAGTTAGAAGTCTCTATTCATTTACAAAAAGGAGAGTCCAGGATAATTAATTTTGATGTACAAAACTAGAGCTCAATTCTGTTGTATAAGTATGCTTATCTAGTCCCATTAAAATGCAGAAGGCTGTCCAAGACATCTGCACAGTGTTAACATATGACATAGGACCTGGAAGAAACCCAATGTAAGAGAAAAATTCAGTCCTTAAATTTAAGTGTCACAATGGAAACCTCCACCCAAGAGATATTTTTCTAAACTCTCATTTTAATCAATGGGGTCAGCTGACTAAAAGTTGTACCAAATAGATCTTAAGTGGCACAAATTTATCAGCTGTTAGTACAACTTACCTTTAGGGTGAACTGAATGTATGTGTCTGGAACAGAAATGACCCTTGGCTGGGACTCCTTTGCCTGCGCTAGACTAGGGGTCAGGCTGACCACCCTTTTAGAATTGACCAGCCCACACTCGTGTTTTGTCACTTCTCTTCCTTTTCCTTCTGATTTTGCAAATCTAAATCAACTACACCCATGTAAGTCAGACACAACTTCCTTCCAGAAGTGGGTGTATACTGCCCCAACAGACAGGAAAATATAATACTTTCTGAACTCAAGTTCTACAGATGATCTGAAGTACTGATTTTCAGAACATTTAATGGCCATCTTCCATCTTTCAGAAAGGTAAATAGTTTTGCTTTCCTAGACTGTAAATTATTTGGACACAAACTGCCTAGAAATCACTAGCAGGAGTTCTCATTACATTTTCATGTTTATGCTTATTTGGAGGTAGTATCTGCATGCTTGTGTCCAGTGCATTGCTCAAATGCCTTCTTTCCGTTTAGTTTCCCATAGGAGTTTAAGTTACTTCTGACAATTACAACATCTGAAATGTAATTTAGTTGCCTAAGCATTGGCACCCAGTGTTATCTGAGGTTCTCTAGGATATTCAAGATGCTTGCATGGGTCTGACAGTTACAACAAAAGAACAGAGCTTATGAAACAATAAATGCATTTTCTTCTGGAAACCACACACACACACAAAAAAAGGCTAAAATGAAGCACAAGCACATACCTTGCATGCAGAGTTTAATATTTGTCCTGGTTTCAGCCAGGGCAGAGTTAAATTTCTTTACAGAAGATAGTGTGAGGCTGTGTTTTGGATTGGGGATGAGAAAATGTTGATAACATGCTGATGTTTTGAGTTGTTGCTGAGTAGTTAAGGACAGTCCAGCTTCTCATGCTGGCCTGCCAGCAAGAAGGCTGGGGGTGCATGGGGAGCTGGGAGGGGACACGGCCAGGACAGCTGACCCAGGCTGGCCAAAGGGATGTTCCATACCATATGACATCATGCTCAGTATATGAAGCTGGGACGAAGAAGAAGGAAGGGGAGGAAGGATGTTTGGAATGATGGCATCTGTCTTCCCAAGAAACCATTACACGTGCTGGAGCCCTGCTTCCCTGGAGATGGCTGAACCCCTGCCTGCCCATAGGGAGTGGTGAATGGATTCATTGTTTTGCTTTGCTTGCGTGTGTGGCTTTTACTTTACTTATTAAACTGTCTTTATTCGAAACCATGAGTTTTGTCACTTTTAGTCTTCCGATTCTCTCCCCCGTCCCATGGGGGAGTGAGCGAGCGGCTGCGTGGTGCTTAGTTGCTGGCTGGGGCTAAATCACGACAATATTGTATCAGTTTATATTTAATTCGGGAATTATTCCCATTTTTCTTTCTTTCTTCATTGTTTTTTTACCCCTGTGACACAACAAAGAAAAGTTACTTTCCTTTTGTCTGGGAGATATATTGGCTGTTGATATTTCTAAAATAAGACAACACTGTTATTTCAGAACTTCTGGCTGTGTACTATAGTGTGCCTGATCTTCATACTGTACAGACTTACTTCTTACCCTCTGAGAACTTTAATTTTGCACTGGTGTTTCATGATGCATCACCTAAAAAGAAAGAATTTGGCAGCAATGTACTAGCACTACATAAAAGTAACTACATCTACTGGCCAACAATCTAATGAAACAATACAAGGATAATGACACAAGGAAACTGATGTGAGACTACCAATTCTTGTCTAATTGGTATGTTTCCACAGAAAGCAACAGGATTACTTCAGAATTATATTATGGCTAGTGGAACTATGACTAGACCTGTATCTCTTGAAATATTAATCTCTAATGTCTAAACTTTTCAGGTTTTTTTATCACTAGCTCAAATGGTAAAAGAAACTCACTGAGGACATAGCTACTACTGGGAGTTTCTAATGCTGAACAGAATTCATACAGGAAGGAGAGAGCACAAATAAAAATTGTTTTTCCATTGCACTTTTAAATCATATTTTGTGTTCCTGTCACCAGCTCAAAACTATACGTGCCACTTAATTGATCTTATTTAGCACACACATAATAACTACATTTGGTGTTTAAATCTTATAAACCTTCTAGCACAGAAAAACAGTGATACGGTAGCTATTGTGATATGGTTTTGGAGTCTATCCAGACCAGTAAAAAGAGTCAGCTGCTACTAACATATAACCATCTAAAGCTTAATTGTAGATGAATGGAATGAGATGGTTCACCCAAACCAGCATTTGAAGGCACAAGCCCTTACTCTGTCCTCCCAGCCGTTACTGTGGCCTCTGAAACTCATCCAGCTATGGCCTCTGTCTCTCTATGGCCAGCAGTCTCTCCAGACAACCTGGAAGCTTCCTCTTTTCCATTGATTCATCACTTCCTCAAGGACAACATATTTTAGTTTTACTAGTTTCATGTCATTTTTCACTCCTGTCTTCCAGAACCAGGTAGCTTTTAATAATAAAACAACAGATTTATTTCTTAAACATAAGGTCAGGCTTATAATTATATTCCTGTAAACAGATTAGAGAATATATATACGTATATAGAAATGTAGTACTAATTTAAATTTAACAGGATTTCTTCCTGTCTGATGTGGTTCTTTTCATCTAAGCTTTCTTCAGTGTCAAAACTTCATCCTGCAGAATCCTGTACTGCATTTTTAATAAAGTAGGTATTTTAGAAAAATATCTGGTACCAACCCATAGGCATCCCACAACAAAGGTGAGAAAAATCAGTAATATATGGTAAAATCACAGTATAAAGATAGAGAAATGTTGACGTTCAATATCCTTCAACGAGTAAGATCCAGTCTACTTAGTTCCTCATTTTGAGAAATTTCTCAGATTTCCATATGTAGCCATATATAGGTATGAGAACAGGGTCTTAGCTCATGTAGTCTTTTAACTTGATAAAAAGCCAAAGATGGCACCAGTTATGGTCAATTTTTGTCATCTGGTACAACTTCAGCACTCTCATGAGTCTGAGAACTCCATTAAAAATACCTAATCAGTAATTCAGCTGCAAATCACCAAATACCCTCTTATTTGGTCACCACAGCTCTTTAGCTGAATGTTGCCATAAATCAAGCAACAAAGTAATCATGGAATTCCTATAATTCTTCTTTTTACGCAGAACTGAGACCACAATGTTATTTATTATTTGTAGTTCAACAGCATATATCAAATCATCGATAGATGAGTATGAGGTTAATGTAAGATTGTGACAGGACAAAAGAGAATAGCTGAAAAGTCCTAGCTGATGGAAACCTGAGAAGCAGAGAGCTGACAAGATACAGTTCCTGTGAATAATTTCTAATGCTTTAATAACCATACGCAGAAAAAAAATAATTTCCCATTTACTTCCAAGTGTGATGAAAAGTTTATCATTTATTGAAATAGGCCTTGATGAGTTTTTAATCTATATAATTTGGGTTGCAATTTTTTGGTCTGCTCCATGCAGCATATTGAACTGGATCAGAAGTACAGAAAAATGGAAAAGACTCAGGAGTCAACTTGTGCCTTGTTCTTTTCTCTGCTCCAAGCAAGAAGTTTCTCTGCTTGCATGCAAAGAGGGATATAGGGACACAAAAATCCGTATGTATGTGTATGTTTGGATTCAGAAATAGGTATATATTTGACCGCACAAGTCATACATCCATTGAAATATAGCTTGCATTGTTACTGTCACACATGACAGGTAATCAAGAAAAAATAAGGTCTTACTTTTACTTTTTCTTGAAAAAACATATAATTTCAGTAACGCTTCTTCTCTGAGAGAACTGTCATTGGTAAGGAAGCCCATTTTCATTCAGGGGTATCTTATGGACACCTCATTTCATTGCATAGTGAGGCAGAAATATGAAAAACTTTAGCAGGAAATATACAGCAGAAGTTTTGAGATCTCCTTGAGCTGTCTTTTCCTCTCTCACTGAGCAGAAAATAACATTTTCCTGCATATTGCTTTCTTGTATACTTGTATCTGAAGACATTTTTCAAGTAGCTTTCAATACAGCACTTCTTTTCAGACTTTTATTTTGAGATGCTTATCACAGATGCTTTTCACTAGTTTATTGGAAAGAATGATATGCCAATATGATAGTTTGCTGGTTTTGTCTGGGATAGAGTAAGTTTTCTTCACAGGAGCTAGTATGGGGATATATTTTGGTTTTGTGTTGAAAACAGTTTTGCTAATACAGGCATGTTTTTGTTATTGTTGAGCAGTGTTTACACAGAGTCAAGGCCTCCTCTGTTTCTCAAGCAGCCCCACCAGCAAGTATGCTGGGGTGCACAAGAAGTTAGGAAGGGACCCAGGTGGGACAGCTGACCCCAACTGACCAAAGGGATATTCCATACCACATGACATCATGCTCAGCATATAAAGCAGGGGCAAAGAACAAGGAAGGGAGGGACATTTGGGGTCATGGCATTTGCCTTCCCAAATAACTGTTACATGTGTCATAGCTCTGCTTTCCTGGAGATGGCTGAATACCCGTCTGCTTATGGGAAGTAGTGAATGAATTCCTTGTTTTGCTTTGCTTGTGTGCGCAGTTTTTACTTTACCTATTAGACTTTCTCTATCTTAACCCATGAGTTTTTTCACTTTCATACTCTCCCCCATTCCACTTGGGGGGAGTGAGCGAGTGGCTGCAGGATGGTTAGCTGCCAGCTGGAGTTAAACCACAAGAGATAGTTGGAAGGAGAATTGCCATTTTAAAAATATGGAAACAAACCAGAAATTCCTTGTAACACACCATTTCTACAAGCAGTTTTACTGATACAGTGAGGGAGTCACATGACAGTAAGTAACCATGAGGAAATGCGAGTAGCACAATTATCTGTACTTCTCTCTCATCTTTTTCCAGATGAATAACAGCTGGACAGCATGAAGAAACTATAACTTTTCTTCTTACTGGAGAGCTACAGAATAAAAAGATATTCTGTGAGTAAGCTCATAGAAAGCTGAAGCATTGCAAAGGCTGTTTCTGTGACCATGTTGATGATTCTGTGATTCCATGAAAGTTCGTAACTTTGAGACTGAGTTTGGTTTAGGTGAGAAAAGAGTTTTGGAAAGAGACTGAATGTTTCTTTCTTTGACTATCATAAATAATTCTAGCTCAAAGTTAGCTTTTGTGTATTTCTGCATTAATAAAGACTATAGTTCAAATTTACAAGTGTTTATTCTTTCACTCTGTCTACTCTTAAAATAGTGCCTGTACAAAGAGAGATAGTCCTTTTTCTCTATATGGCTAATGAGCTGTCATTCCTTCAAAATGTGTAGTAAATTGCATAGCAGAAGAATAGGTATAACTGTTAATTTGGCTTGCCATCTCTTAGTATTGAATCCTATTTAATCTACATCTGCACATAGTTGGTCCAAATGACATAGACCCAAATGAAAAAAGAGAGTCTACTAGAAAGAATCTTCTGGGTCACAGAGTCTAGACTTCTGCTGTTACAAGTACTAATTCTGTCATGTCAACACATTGTTAGTTGCATTGGAATGCAATTGGAAAATCTGTTTTGATAACTAGGAATCTTGTAATTCCCAACCAATTTATTTGCTCCATCATTGTGCAAACTATGATCCTTAGCAATATCTCATTTCCTTCCCCTGGCATTTATGTTCTCTACAGACAGAAAAACCTGTCACTCTGTTTTACTAAGCTTTTTACATTTTTCTTTTGAGGATCTCTGTTCCCTTCATAAACCCAGCTGTTCTTCTCCATAACTGTTCAGTGTTTTCTCAGTTTCTTTAAATTGAGTATCCCGTGTAATAAAATAGTGCTTATCCCTCTGATAAATATCCCTTCTGATACATCCTAGGGTGTGCACTTGCTTTCTCAAGCCCTTGTCACATTAGAGTTCATCATCATACCGAGTTTAGAGCAGCAGATGTAACAGGAGAGTGACACGGTTTACCAGACCATGAGCATTATTTTTCAACCATATATCTGATGACAAGAGACTGGTGGTATCATTCTGGACATGCAGGTCTTCTGCCTTGAACTGTTTCATTTTAATTTCTAAGTCTCCGGGTGCAAGGGAGGCCAGAACTTCTGTCAAGAAGCTTTTGTCCTGCATAGCTGTGATATTTTATAATATTTTTTGGTTGGTTTTTTTCAGCTATTGAACTACTTTATTTCAGTGTGACTTAATGTAATTATACACTTCAATTTTATTAAGTAGAATTTTCTTGAAATTGATGGTTTGGAAATTAAAGTAAAGCCTGACTATAAATATCTGAATTTTCTATTTTCCTTCCCACTTTCTTGTTGATCATTTATAAACTACCAGTATATTAATGTTTTAGAAACTTTCCTATCAAACAGTATTCCTTAGTATTGAGTCTTACTGAACTAAACAACTCAGTCATCTGTCCTTCACTAGTAATTACAATAGGTCACAGGTATACAAAATAACGCC
Source organism: Phaethon lepturus (assembly GCF_000687285.1). Taxonomy (NCBI): domain Eukaryota; kingdom Metazoa; phylum Chordata; class Aves; order Phaethontiformes; family Phaethontidae; genus Phaethon; species Phaethon lepturus. Next base: position 41,072 of record NW_010564116.1, read on the forward strand.
TACATTATACAAAGGAATATAGTAGAATACATCTGTTACGTTCTTCTTCATGTAGATATTCAGAAAGATTTATCTAACCACAAAACTATAATTTATCCATAAACCTCTTTTGAGCATTAAATACATCTAAAATTCAAGGTATGAATTCTAGAGTCCTTGTCTAGACAGAACTTTTCATAAATGAGGGCTTTCCTAGCAAAGGCAAAGGTTAAGCTCCCAATCAACATGTAAGTTCTGAGCCTTTGGTGTTTGTATACGTCCTGCAAAGTTCTCAGAGGCCACAGGCAACATCCTAAAGAATTCCAAGTCTTTATGGTACAGAAGTGGGTGATAGATTTACATACTAACATGAGAAATAGTCGAATGTTGAAAAAAATATACCTTTACACAATTATAATTAACATACTTAAATACATTTGCTTTGAAGTGAACTTCCTGTTCACTGTCTACAACTGAAGAAGGTAACAGTTATAGTGAAAGTTCTGTTAATTGTCATTGCAGGAATAAAAAGTAAGTTGAATAATTTTGGGGTTTTGTCACTGGACAATGATATAGTGTCCTGGTTTCAGGACAACATATACCAAATAATAACTATACATTAAATCATACTCTAAGTCATTTATGGTTCTGAATGTATTGTATTTCAGATCTTTTACTTGCTTAAACTTGACACAACCAGTTTCCCCATATCATTTTGCTGCAAGTTCAGAGAGCACTTTTAGGCTCCTGCCTGCCTCATGACTCCAAAAGTAAATTCCACTTAATATTTTAATGACTAATTAGGAACTGAAATATAATGCTGCTTGCACACCTCAGTGCCCATCTTTTCATAAAAAGATCCTGCCATCAGAAATTTCCTCATATTTGACTTGTGCACAATTGAGTGCACCATCAGTGCTCAGCAGCCCAGATGGAGCAGCAGGAGGCATTGTGTAAAATGTCTCACAGCAGATTACATTATTCCGTACATCGAGAACTGAGCAATCAGTCGTGCCCCTTTAAGGTTTTTACTTAGTTGCTCTGTGGGCTACTGCTTAACAGTG
>NW_010564117.1:0-12716 GCF_000687285.1 Phaethon lepturus
ACGAGCCGCCAGTTTCTCCAGGAGACGCTGTGGGAGACGCTGTCAAAGACTTACTAAAGTGCAGGTAGACAACATCCACAGCCTTTCCCTCATCCACTAGGCGGGTCACCTGGTCATAGAAGGAGATCAGGTTGGTCAAGCAGGACCTGCCTTTCATGAACCGATGCTGGCTGGGCCCGATGATCCCTTGCTTGTCCTTCACATGCCTTGTGAGCACCCCCAAGATGAATCGCTCCATAATCTTCCCCCGTACTGAGATCAGGCTGACAGGCCTGTAGTTCCCAGGATCCTCCTTCCGGCCTTTCTTGTAGATGAGCGTCACGTTGACAAGCCTCCAGTCACCTAGGATCTCTCCTGTTAACCTTGGCAACCTCCTTTGCCACCTCTCTCAGTACTTTTGGGTGCATCCCATCAGGCCCCATAGACTTGTGGGTGTCCAGGTGGCTTAACATGTCCTTGACTGCTTCCTCCTGGATTATGAGGAGTATATTGTGCTCTCCATCCCCATTTTCCAGCTCAGGGGGCTGAATACCCTGTGGATACCTGGACTGGCTATTAAAGACTGAGGCAAAGAAGGCATTAAGCACCTCAACCTTGTCCTCGTCCTTGGAGACAATGTTCCCTGCCATATCCAGTACGGGATGGAGATTCTCCTTGCCTCTCTTTTTGTTGTTAATATATCTGTAAAAAACATTTTTTGAAACTCAGAAGCTGAAGCTGAGAAGTTTAAGGGAGAGACATGGCAGGAAAACTGTGTGCATCAAAGCATAATGCATAGGGTTCTATAGACCACAAGTAGCCTTTGCTGTAAGGGCAGGATCAGGCCACAGAGCAGGTGAGGGCAGGGATATAAGTCCCTCTTGGTCTGTAACTAGCCGTGCATGGCATAGGGCCTGAAACTTGGATATGGGAGGGTTGCAATTAGAAATCTAGCACATGGAAGTGAAATCAAACAGTCATAAGTCAGGCAACACATGAAAACAATCCTTTGGGGACTCTAGTGAGCTGTTTCCTCATCGGATTTAGCTGTAATGTATTGGATTACATTAAAAAAAAGAAAAATCACCGGTAATGCAAACCATGCAGAGCATGGAAATGCGCTTCAGTTCCTCTTTATAAGCATGTTACAAGAAATCATTTGAGTCTGTATTCATTGGGTCTGTATTCATGCGGCCTGTTGAATTCCTGGGTGCTGGCATTGTACGGCTGTAAATGAGTTAGTCTAAATCTGTTTTGCAGCCTTATGCTGAAAGAGGCAGAAGAAATTATGCACTCTACATAGCTCCCTGTTGTGGTTTAACCCAGCAGGCAGCTAAAACACCACACAGCCATTTTCTCACTCTCCACTCCCCTCAGCAGGATGTGGGAGAGAAAAAGGGGGGAAAAAAGTAAAACTTGTGGGCTGAGAGAAAGACAGTTTAATAGGACAGCAAAGGAAGGGAATAATAATGATAAAACAATATACAAAACAAGTGATGAAAAATTGCTCGCCATCCACTGACCGATGCCCAGCTAGTTCCTGAGCTGTGCCCTTCTCCCCAGCCAACTCCCCCCAGTTTATATACTGAGAATGACATCATATGGTATGGAATACTCCTTTGGCCAGTTTGGGTCAGCTGTCCTGGCTGTGTCCCCTCCCAGCTTCTTGCTGGCAGGACATGTGAAGCTGAAAAGTCCTTGACTGGTGTAAGCGCTATTTAGCAACAACTAAAACATCAGTGTGTTATCAATACTATTCTCATACTAAATCCAAAGCACAGCACTATGGAAGAAAACAGCTGCTAGGAAGAAAATTAACTCTATCCCAGCCAAAACCAAAACTCCCTGACCCGGTGCATGGAAGCTCAAATGGTGATTGAGCTCTCCTTGTGTCCCCCAAGCCATCACGTAGGTACAGTGCCAACCCTCACTGTTATCCCAGAAAACCCTCTAGCTGTTGTTCCACAGAGAAGAGATGGCAAGAAAGAAAAGGTGCTTGGTAGAGTGCACAAGGGTTTGTGACCCCTATGTTGTGCTGCTTGGGGGCCTCCTTCACTGCTTATGGTGCTTAGCATCATCACTGGATCTCGCCTCGTGCCTCCAAAGCATGGGATCAAGACAAATGATAATTTGGTAATGGGTAATGCCCACGTACTGTGGAGGGGTTTTCACCTTTTCTGCACACTGCCATTGCACAGCACCCTAGAGTTCCACTGTGTCAGGGGATACTTGGGTTTCTTTCTTGCTCTGAACCACTGTGTAAGTAAATTCCTGTCTCTGAGGAGGCTGTAAAACCTCAAGATACAAGGTTCCTCCAGAGCACCAAAGGTTCACTCCTATGTATATGCCGAAGCACAGGAAACCTTCTCGCTTAAAACTGTGACCCCCATGTAGTAGGACAATTGTACACTGGAGGTTGCTAGTGGGCCTTTGCCATTTGCTGTGTAGATTATTTCAGTCAATCAGTAATCCAGCCATAAATCTCAAACTTTCCTGTCTGAATTTTTAAGACAGCATGACCCAAACCCTGAAGAGGCTCTGCTGTCACTCACAGCCCTACCTTCCCTTCTCCCCCCACCCCCAACAAACTCCATAATGCATCGGCATGTTGGCTGTTGGCATCTGTCACTCCACAACTCTTCTTTAGAAAGGCAAAGTGATTGATCCTTTAAGCATGGATTCACTAATCATATTCATTTATTCAGGCACTGCCCTGCTGCATGCACTGAAAGAGCAGAGCTGTCTTTCCAAATGTATTTTTCAAAGCTCTTTAACAACTTAAGAGCAACAGCGCAGGGGTGGGTGTATGACTCTATCGTTTAGAAACACAGAGGAAAGAGGGTGCAGTGATTTTTGTTGCTCAAGTGGCACCATATGAGGTCAGGGCAAGATGGATGAACACCACATGCTATCTTGGTGCATTGAATATGCATGGAGGTGACATGTTGGACATTTGGTCTTGGTCCAAAGTGGTATTGATATGCCGCATTGACACACAGCTGGCTAAATGTCCTCAACAACAAGCAGGTTTATGGTTTTCCAGTGTGCAAGGCAATTGTCAAGGAGGTAAAGGATCCAATCCAATGCATAACATCTCTGCTCTGCTGGAATCTCTCATGAGATCACCATTCCTTACAGGAAGATGGACAAGATTTATACTCTGAACTCTTTTTTTCTACCAAAAAACGAAGACAGCTTGTCTGTCATTTGTAGCCCATAGGGTTCCTCTTGTTTTGGAGTACTGTGACTCTACCACTATCCCTACATTGAACCTCAGTGCTACAAGAGCTGGTTGAATTGTTCCTCTATCATCTGCCATAGCTGCCTTTCCTGATTGAAATGTAGAGGTGCCCTTAACAAAAAGGAGACTTGGTCCTGAAGTGTTAGCTACTCATCTCTGCCTTGCTGAAAACCCTTTGGGCTGCTTCTCAGTATCACCTGACCTTGGATGTCGACTAGCGTTTAGTCTTTGAGGCTGTCGCTTCCTGCATGATAAGATAATCATAACAGAGCCAGAACTGACAAGTGGTGTTTTCATGTAAGCAATGAGCAAACAGACAGATCAATAAGTGCTGAGCAAGGCATGCTTCACCTCATATAGTATTGACTTACTGCAAAAATAATGGGGCAACAAAATGAAAATGTGTTGTGTTCTATCTGAGTTATGGTCAGTGGTTATATATAATATAACACAATATATTAACTCAGATGGGACTTGCTGTTGAAAAAAATACAAATGGGCAGGCACAAAATGTACTGTCTCTAAACGTACATGGCAACACATCGAGATTAATTACACAGAATATGGGAGGAAACGAAAGCAACAATAAATTTCTATTATTATAACCATAGAAAGAACATGAGAAAGATTTATGGCACTAAGAGCAAAATTTCTGTGTCCTGTTAGTCTGGCTGTCTAATGTGTGAGAGATTTATGAGGCAAGTGAGTAATGATCAAAAGTATTTATAAAAGTTTACCATTTGTTAGCTTTTATTTTTGCTCTCATTGAGGCTGTTTATGAGCAGTGGAAGGATGACACTGGGCTGACTGGCTGTTTGGTGGGAGTTGTGCTATAGGTTGGTTATAAATGTTTTGATTTTGGAAGTTCTGATCTCCAAAAGACAGATGACAGACAAGGTAGAGAGAGGCACAAGACTGCACTGAAGGAAATCTAGTACGTTTAGAGACTTTTGGCTCGTGGAGATGTGAATGTAGGCACACTAAGGCAGGGAGGCAGTCTCTTGTGCTAAGGTTGCTTTTTATGCACTGTAGACTGTCCTACTTTGCCCTCTCTTGCCTCTGTTGATTAATCATGATGGGCACCCCTGTGCGGGATACGTTCATCTGTTGGTGCATGATTTCTCCAAGTGCAGACAGACACTTCTGTATCTCCTGCTGCATGCCCACACTTGGAGAAATGACGGGTAAGTGTATAAACAGGGCTGCTTCCAGGAGGAGGCTAGAGTCCCTGTGATAATCAGGTTGTAGAGAGAGAAGGGTTATGGGAAAGAGCGGAATAGAAGACTGTTGGGCATTTATTGCCTTTGAAACGGATTGTGTCTGTCTAGAAAATAGGACGTTTCTCACAGCTATGTGGGCATCTATCTTATCTCCCAACAGCAGGTAGCAAACTGCCTACTCAGGGACTTAGCAAGATAGAGAATGATTGTGGCTGCTTGGTTAATTATGATGTGACATGACAGAGAATATAATTTACTTTGATGATAATTATCACTGACCCAGATAGTTTTGAGAAGCTTGGACAGAGTGTAGAGGGTCACTTTGATGGATCAGCTCCTTCCAGAAAGGCTCTTCTGCAGCTCTGTATCTTCACAGGTGCTCTCTGGGCAAGCTGGATTATTTTTCATATGTTTAATGTAGGAATCCACACAGAAAAAAAAACAAAACCAAGGTAATACAAAAATACCCCGGAAAGTAAGTATGTAAATCTGGAATGCATTTGCAGTGGGGTTTTGGGGGCAGTAAATGCCACAGATATTCACGGAATCCAATAACCATTTGGGTCATAGTATTGGATCCAAATGTTCTGTCCATCAGGACTTCTCGGGGTTGCTGTCCTCTCATTTCTTTTTTCTTGTGAAGCAGAGAAAATCAGAAGTTTCATCTTTGCTGTGATCATAGGTCAAGGATGTAAAAAGGCATCTAAGAACAGACTGGAGAGGGCAAGTATTTTAAAGCCGGGTGTAGTGTTTCAAATAGTTAAGTAGGTTGTTTCCCAGTTGTTGCCCAAATTTGTTAGGAAATCATAGGATTTTGAATAAGCTTTTTTTTTGCTGATAGCGTCATTCAAATGATTATCAAAATACTTTTGTCACCAAAAGGGATTATCAGAATAGTTTTGAGCAGCCAAAAGCCCAAGACACTAGAAACATGGTTTGCAAGAAAATTCCAGGCCATTAAAAAAAAAAAATTATGGATATTTAACTGCTAAATAAAAATCCTGTTTCAGAGAAAAAAGATGCTGAAAAATACTTGAATAGCTGTTATTCAAAAAGATCAGCCAGACAACCCTAAACTCACCCAGATAGAAGAGATGACTCCATTATTTCAAGTAACCCCTGGTAGAAATGAGAGCAGAATTTGGCATAGTGAATAGTTTCTTAGTACAAAAATGTGTATATTCAGGCAATTCATCATGATGCCTGATTTTACAAAAATGTGCATAGCTACCAGCAGCAACTAGTGCTGTTGAAATGAAGGCCTGTTATTTAGATGTGAAACTTAATTTGAGGGTCCTATTACTGACAGCTTTTTTCTTAAAAAGTGCTAAGTATTATATGCTTCGGGGACCTCTGATTGCATTTTTGGACTTTTGCATTGCTGTTTTGGGAATTTTGGAAGGAACTTGTTTTCAGAGGCACTAGAGATGGTGTGAGTGGTCGTAAAAGCCTTTAGCTCATGGGAACTGTGTGATGCTCATGGACTTCAGCAGGGTCTGGCAATTTGCAGTTTTTAGGATCTGGTTTGGTGGCTGCAAGGGTGCTGTGGTGCTTCATTCCTCCTGCAGAGTTGCCGCCCACCATTTCCCTGATGCGATGCTGCTGCGTGCAGCCATGGGTCAGAGCAGAGCAGCATTAGCCAGCAAAGCTCTGTTGCTTGCACCCCCTCCCTGCATTTTTAAAAACTGCTTGCAGCAAAGTGGCTTCTTACTGGGAGCAAGTTGTGTTTCCTGTTCGTGCCTGCACTGATGGCTGCAGTCTGGCTTTTTTGCTGCATCCTACCTTTGCTTGGTGATCAGGCTTGCTCTCCTGCTCTTTCATCTCCACACCTTTCATCTTGTGCTCTCATTTTTGGATGGTGAGGGAAGTATGTGGCACGAAGAGGCTGAGAGGATCAAAGACACCTTGGGGACTTTGAAGTCTGGGAACGCTGACTAATGCAAGAAGCCAAAGGGGTGAAAGAGGGTACAATAGGGGGTCATGGCCCAAAGTGGGAAAGGGGCAGGGTTTTGTCATTGAGTGGGGGGCAGTGTTGGAGGGTTATACTTTCCTTTTCCTAGGGCTCAAGGAAGTGAAGCTGTTGACTGACGGCTTTGCTGCATGCCAAATCTTGCCCTGACCTAAACGAGCTGGAAACAAGACAAAAAAGAAAAAATGAACAGGAGTAATTTGAAACACGGAACATCTGTATGTTTGTTATTAAAAGAAAAACAAACCAAATCCTTAAAAAGTCAAAGTGGTCCCTGGAGAGGCATTGCTCAGCAGGTGATGAGCTAGGCAGGCGTCTACATGCAGAGATTTATTTTTCCTGCTTTCTCGTCAGTCATCCCAGGCTGGAGTCTCAGCCCACAGCTGTCTGAGCCCTGGCTGAAGCCTCACCAATACTTGTTCTCTAGCAGGTCGTGGCTGGGGAGGAAAAGGAGCTCCAAAAGCAGACCAAGAGGGAACTTTAGTAATGATTAAAAGGTGGAAAAAGCATTTGAATAAATATCTTTTAGCACCTGCTAGGAGTAGAATACACCTGACATTTGGTGTTTTCTTCCTGGTTCTCGACAAAGATTGAATACATTTGAGGAATAGGGCTGGGGGGTGGTTGTGATTTGTCTCCCCCAGTTGCATACAACCCTGTTGTACAATCCTGTTTATATGGCTATCAAGCTCCATCTTAAAACTCATGGGCAGCTCACTCCTGGCCTTGTGCAAACCTTAGAGACACTCAACTTTGCCAGCATCTTTTGCAAACATCCTGGCACGTGCTGTAGCATGAGTGAGCTCTCTCACAAGTTAGCCTAAAAATGCCAGAAGAAGATGTTTTTGTCCTTGTATCAAATCCAGGCCTGATTAGAGCTGGAATTTTCTGGAAGGACTATTGCTTTTTGCCGCATGGACTGTACCCAGCAATTTGCAAGTCACACAGCCGTCATTTATATCTGGAGTTCGGCAGCAAGATGACAGTCCCTGTAAAAAGACTGATACGTTAACCATTGGCTTGGTGATGGATCACAATAATAAAAGTCTCAGATTCACCACAGCCAAATCATGAGTCTGTCCCAACTATAGTATTTTAGCTGGAAGATGGCAAAGGATATGTGCAAATTTCTAGGACAGCACCTTCTTAATTTCAGATGAAAGCCACCTGAGATGAGGAATCTTGATTTCTTCTCCAGGATTAAAAATAAGGAAGGTTTTTTTCTTCTGAAGCAGCACCTTTCACAGGTTTCTTTGCCAGTCTGATGGAACATCCATGAAGTCAATGGTCCTCTGTAGATGTGTGTGTGTCCTTCTATGTGATGGTAGATTGCCTTGGGGTGGAAGGTTGTGGGTAATGGTCTCCCAAAGTCCCATCTAGCCCCTTTTCTTGTGGTTTTGTGATTTCAGTGAGACTTTATAAAAATCTAGGCATGCTGCTTGAGACATCTAATTGTGTGTTGTGGTCACTTAAAACCATAGCTCCTATTCTGGATGTGGAAAACAGCTGTTTGGAAAAGTATTTTCTTTTTTGCTTGACATTGCTTTTGTTCAGAAAATGTTGACTTTTCAAAGAAAACAACCACCAAAAACCAAACCAGTAACCCCCACAGAAGAAGACTGGAAAAGATACAGATGGGAAAAAAAGATCTGATATTATGGTTAACCAACATAGGAAAAAGAATGCTGGGGGAACGCATGTGCTCTCTGTGAATATTTGCAAGCAGGAGCTCTGTTCCTGACCTGCAGCTGAACAAGTTTCACGTCCCCCGTGAGAGTTTTGAAGCTTTGTCGTAGAGCTACCCTGCAAGGCTGAGGGTTCAAGTGTTGTGCATAGGAGACTGTGAGGCCCTCCAAAGTTATAAAATTCACAAAAAAAAGCCAGAAATTGTGGAGGTGGCTTCTGCTGAATTACTGATCTGAGGGGCTTGGGTGCTGTCTGGCTCTGTTAATAGTAGCATTAAACATATCAGACCTCTCCTATACTAAACCAGCATTTTTCCAAAAATATGCAGCACGTGCAAGCCAAAAAAGCTTAGTGTCGGAAGGCTTTGAAGGGTACTCGGCACAATTTGGAAGAAAGCTGCCTGGGGCAGCCAATGCTGAGGAACGTCCCCAGTGCCTGCAGGGCTCCCGTACACCAAGAGGAGTGCAAATGACTGAATCTTGTCTGCCCAGCAATGCAGAGGGGTCCAGGAAAACTGCTTTTTTCTCAGTGCACAGGGCAGGAGAGAAGCATCAGGCGCTGGCCCAAAGCCCTGCTTTGGGCTGCGAGACAGTTCAGCGCAAGGCTTTTCCTGAAGTCTTCCAGCTCTCTATCAGCTAGAGTGTGTTCCCAGCCTCCTGCGGAGAATCACTGCAGCCCTCTTTGCATGCAAATTGTTAATGCATTGTGCACGAGGGCCCTAATTAATACTCTGCTGCAGATAACGATTTTACATTATAGCTATTAACCTTGGCATATTTCAAACTAAATGCCGGTGCATTGGGGAGGATTTTGTGTACGTTGTGTTGTGAAATAATGAATTATGTTTTTGCATATTTTATATACAGATTTTCTTTAGTAATTGTGAGACTAATGTTGGGGAAAAGAGGCCTGCAGTAGTGTATTTGCTACTCCAATGTTTAGGGCATTAGCCAGGCATTTTGGAGCCTCAGGTTGTTTCTTGTTCTGCATTGGCTTCCTGCAGGTCTTTCAACCTGGTGTGTGCAAATGCTTCCATCCTCATCGGAATAGATTTATAGTCCTCCAAGAAGGTAGCCCTTCTTTTCTGTGCCCAAATGTCCCTTTTTCCCAGACTTTGTAAGAAAACCTCCTTAATCCCCAACTCACTTGGGTGTCCATCTGCAGTCATCCGATTCCTGGATCAAGATTATGACTCGTATATCATCACAGTTTGGATGACAATGAGTTTTTAAGTGAGATTTTTAAAAATTTCTTTTTAGGATTTAATTGATTTGTCCCTAATGATAGACCAGAATTGATTACATGCAGTAACAATGATGAAAGCCTGGTCTGGTGGGGTTTGTCGGAGGGGCGCAGTTCTGAGGAGGACATCTGTCCTCCAGACTGAGGACAAGGAGACTGAGAGGCTAAATGCCACTACTTGCTGATTGGCACCAGTGCTAACGGTGGTTTAAACTGTTTGCATTTCTCTGCCCTGTTGTCTCTTGGGGGTGTTAGGAGAAAGCGTCTCCCATTGCCTCTCCTGCCAAAAAAAAAAAAAAAAAAAAATTAGACGTGTGTTCAAAGCACCCTGCAAAGCAGTTTCCTCTGCCAGGGCAAGTGCAATGCCTGGGATAGGGCTACAATCTGCATTTACCGTGAGGAGGAGAATGTCCAGGGGTTTTTCAATCCTTTCCAGCTCACCCATCTTCTTATACTTGGTCCCTGACTAATGGTTAAATGCAGAATATCCCAAAATGCCAAACTCTGAGGAAACCTGGCCCTCATTTACCCTGCAGTTGCCATGATGTGTAATGGAAAAAGGCTGCTTATAAGGCCACTTTCTTTTGGAAGAATTTTGTTTCTGATCCAACTGGCAATAACTCTAACTCTGTGTAAACTATTTTATGTATCTGTATAGTCAACAGATCAATTTTATTATACTTGGCCACTGCAGAAAAACTGTAAACTCCTGCTGTTAGCTGATGTCTGGGAAATATGTTTACAACTTTATTCCTTTCCTTTGGTGGCATCAATGTATTTATTTTTTTATTTAATAAAAATTGTGCTGTGCTCTCTCCCATGCTATTTTATCATGCAGAACTTTTCACATGGCCAGCTCCAGCACAACATATTGCGCTAATGAGAAAGCATTCACAGTTCTAAAGAATGACAGGTCTTTTGATTTTCCTTGGCTGGTAAACGTTCAATTCTCCTTTGTCTTTCATCTATTAGGTTTTACTGATTTTAAAAGTATTTTATGTAGAGTACTTGCAAATACTAGTTTCCAGTGACGCCCCCAAAGTGACTGAGAAAGCAAGATTTCCTTCAAAATCAGTTAACACCTTTTAAAATTATGTAGAAAGTATTAAAAGGTGGAAGAGCAAGTTGGTATTTACAGCCCTGTTAGCTGGTGCGCCAGAGTGGCTTCCTTAGGCGGCCATGCTCCACCCTGTGACAGAGTTAGGGCCAGTAGCTGCCCCGAGCACATCCCTCCTGCTATTTAATTGGTTTAGTGTCAATTTTGGTTTATGCAAGGAATTGGACCACGGCAATGAGCTGCCCAAGGACCCAAATGCTTCTTGGCTGAGAGCGAGGGCTTCTCTATGGGACATCAAACTGTTACCTTTTTGCAAGCTGGCACTACCTCTCTGGAAGCCTCTCTGGAAGGATATATTTGAACGGAAAGTTGGATCGATAACTTTAAAAGCCCCTTTAAAAATAATCAAGTTTGGGACATGTTTTCATGTGATCTAAGCTTTGTCAAACCCAGTATCCCATCTGTGACAAGCATCAGTGCCAGATGTTTCTAAGTAAGATCATGAAAGTCCCACAGCAATAGATATGGGGATGATTTGCCCTAAACAAAGATCTCACCCCAACCTTGCATAGTTACAGATCAATCCTAGAGCAGGTGTTTTACTATGAATACCTGGTGGACAGGAAAAGCTCATGATGCACTCATTATTTACTGAATTATACTAAATAAAAATATAGAACTTCTTGACCAATCTCAGCTGTGCCGTCTTTTGAGGTACACTAAACTGGCATTTTCCTTTTAAAAAGAACTGACTGCAGAGTCACAGGGTAGACGAAGGAAAGGACCTCTCGAGCGAACTTTGGACATAGGCTGCATTTGGGAGCCTTCAAATTAACAACAGGGAAAACAAATTACAGATCTCTTTTATTTGAATGGGAATCAGTGAAAAGTACTCCGGTGAGCTTTGCATTTGTAAAGTCACTTTTTGGAGTGGATTCACACCTCAGCTATTGCTATATCTTGGTAACTCTATTATTTCCTATTTTCTTTTGGTTCCTGTGCGATTTGCACATTCAGGGTCAAGCCTTCGCTAATGACAGCTCCTTGCGTTTCAAGGTGGCCGAATCAGCAGGATATATGGCACGTATCCACAGAGCTTTAAAAATATCTCTCTGCGTGACATATGCTGTTTGTCCCTGAACACCGGATAGGTTAATTGTTAAAGAAATATTAATAACATTAACTGATGGTATGGCTTCCCACTGCCTCTGCCCTGGCAATCTCACACTGGCAAATGGATTAATAATCCTATCAGAAATGAATGTTGTTGCTATGCAAGTAACTGAAAACTAGATAATTTAAGAATAGTTTGGATGATTACTAATTAGATCCACTGACACAGGGGAATTTGAATTATTCATGACTGGCTGAAAACAGCGGGTAATTCATTTGTGCACTTCTCTGCAACTAATGTGAAAGTTGTTTATTTTTCCCTCCCCACTCACCCAGATGATCTGCTAAAAATGATCCCTTGTTTCAGTGCTGATCATTTCACTGCAGAGGAACGTCAGGGCTGCAAGTTTAGGATAAAAAGCCTTGAAAAGTTAGTTGGAGAAACGTGGACAAGCCACACTTTGAGACAAGAGCTTTATTCTTTGTTCACTGAGTTTCAGTAGCCTAAGCCAACATCAGAACTTCTCAATAAATATCCAAATTAAGATGCTTATGCACTCCTGGGGTAGGTGAGGAGATGCCACTTGGTGGCACCTGCATCCCCATATGCACGCTTTTTTGAATGCTGGGGTGCCTGGGGATAGCTGGGAAGACTCAAGGGCACCCTTTGCAGTCCCCCCTGCTCCCTCTGCTCTCCCCAGACTCATCCAGTGCCAACCTGTCTCCCTGCAGCAGAGGCATCAAGCAGTCCCCAGAGCCCCCCTCTCACCTGGGGGAACACCCTGAGGAGCGTCTCCCTCTGAAGACCCTATGCGTGTACAGATGCACGCACCGTTCAAATCTGACACACCCAAATTGGAAGCATGCTGTTTTTCACGAAAAAAGACATCCGTAGCAGCTCTGCAAACACGTACTTGCTGGACATAGAATTTGCTAAGGTGAGCTGGATAATTCAAGCTGAGGACATACAGGAGATAGTGAAAGGTGTTCTTCCAGCTGTGCTCTGTTTATCCTTAATGGCATGCAAAAGACTTCAAAATAGTGTGCTTTCTGGACTGTCTGGTAACTCCTTCTGTCCTGGCACTGAGCTGAGAGTCCCAGCCAGAAAAAATGTCTGAGCAAACCAATTTTAGGAGTCCTCCTTTTTACCTTGTTCATTCCGTGAAATGGCTCTGATTAGTTTGGGGGCGGGGGGGGGGGGGGCGGGGA
>NW_010564117.1:12747-57308 GCF_000687285.1 Phaethon lepturus
GGAACTGGAGGATAAATAACCTCACACATGAAATTACCCAGCTCGTTCAATACCAGGCTCTGCAGATCCTATTGCCTTTATTAATTTATGAGCTTTATTATCTTGATTTTTCATTAAAATACAATAAGTTGGTCCAACTCATAAAATAGATAAAGTGAAGCACAATAGTTCATTTACCATTGATCCATATTTGTAACTCACAGAAGACGGCAGCTATGGCTGTCATACACTAAGCCATACCCAATTCAGAAGCGCTACACAGCTATGAATAGTTAAAGCAGAGAACGGTACCTCGTCTTTCCTCCCTGGCTCACCAGTGTACATCTTGCTCTTACTTTTACCAGTTTCCAGCACAGCAGCACTAGCTCATGCCAGTGTCTTAGATGTATCTAACACTTCACCAAGTGGGAGGCAGAGAAAAGTAGCTTGCCTGAGACCACAGACAGGAGCTGTTACTGAACTTGCTCTTGTGCTTTAAAGAAAAAAAGGGGGGAAAAAGGGTGTGAAAGCTGCTGTAGAGGGGATTAGTATGCAGAAGATGACACTTAAAGTGTGCCATGTGGCAGTGAACACATTTTAAGCATGAGATGATTGCATCTTTTTTTTTAGTGAAATACCAGATTTGGGCCTTTCTTCCATCTTAAACCAGCCAACACTCGAGCACAGGGCATCTGTGTTTCTCCACATGTGTGTATGTGTGTGAGCACGCCACATATATCCATTACTGGATAGAAGTGAGAAAAATGCTAAGGGCTCAAGTGTGTTTGCACACTAATTTCCATATATATGAAGTTCTTAGAATTTTCCTCCTAGAAAGTCAAAGATGCATTAGAAAGCAGAGATGTTTCAATAACATGTAGAGCCTAGAGGAGCAATGTTAATTGTGCAGCAAAGTCATGTTTGAAATGCTGCTGGTTTTACAGCTGTTGTTGTGGTCGTAGCCAGCTCCCTGTCCCTCAGAAGCCCCCAGCAGGCACCGTGGCTCTGCGTCCCCCTCCTGACTTCGCCCATGTTGAGCCATGGCTTAACCCTGGCAGCCACCTCCTTGTCCGGGTCTTCCTCAATATAAGCAGCACTGGCACTGTAGGACCATAGACAGCATGAAAACACAAGAAAAAAAACCACTTTGTGCCTTTTGCTTAATGTGTATTTCTATTTCCTCCTCCTGGCAAGCGGGGGAAGCTTAATTGTCTATTTCATACTGCAGTCCCTTTCTCCTTGACCCCAGACCTCGGTTGCTGGCATCTCCAGCATCGCTCCATAAATGACAGTAAAAACACCTGATGTGGCAAGTGGGTGCTTTATGAAGAGTGATATGGCATCAATCATAATTAACCCATGTGTCCCTGTCACAGGCTGAGGGAGGCCCCGTCACATCTGGTTTCCTGTTTGAAAATACTTTGGTTTATGTAGGTTTAGCTGAAAACAACCAGGAGACTTGATCTCTAGGCAATGGGAGGTGGTAAAAGATGAATTATCTGTCACTCAGAAAGATGCCCTGGCTGTGGAAACCATCAAGCACATTTGTAGGGTTTCATTAGTCCTGATTTTCCCATGCTTAGGCATTGTTTGCTTTTCGGATCGGTTAGCAGCCCAGCATCTGCTCTCTGAGCCTTTTCGAAAACACTTTGAAGGATCTGAAGCACCTGAGTCCCACAACAGCATGATTTTACAGCCATTTGTAAAAGCAGGGTCATTCCCTTTTCTTCTTCTCATGCCACACCATGAGCATTTCAGACCTGGCATCTATGTACACACAAATAAATATTAGCCAAATCAGTCCAAAGCGTGTTGACACTCTGCATTAGCACAAGAGATGCTGTGGGTTTTGTGCCACTGGGCTGTAAAGCACTGGAGACTTTTGGTGCTGATCTTTGGTCCTTAAGGCAGAAAGTGCTTTGCAGAGCCACTGGGTAAGTGGAATGAGACCATCCTTCATGCTGCCTAGCCAGTGCTGGGTGCTTTTGTTTTCCTTTGATCCCACTTGCCCCGGGGTACAGCAGCTCCTCTTGGTGACAGAGAGCAGTCTGTGGTCATGGCTTCGTACAAGCCACACCATCAAACACAACTCTTGTCCTTAGGCCTTTTGGTGACTAGCTGGTGGCCAGCAGGAGCCAGGGAAACTTGGGCCTTCTGGTGTTGTATTTTCCTTCTTTTGCTCCCCTAAGCATTAAATTGGCCCATCCACCTCCTAATCTTCAGCTACAGCCTGTTTAATTCTTTTTTTAACCAGTCTCATCCCTTACAGTATCCCAGTGTTACTATGGCAATGCGAGGACTTGTGATGCTATAAGGGATACTAAAAGTGTATTACGGGGCACTGTACTTACGAATGTGCAAGGCAGTGAGGTATTATAGGAAACTTTTTTTTCTTCTTCCCTTCTCTTCAGACAGATGAGGAGGCAAGCTGTAGTGGTGAGCACAGTATGCTTTTGGATATTAGATATTTCTCTGCAAACGATTACAGTGAAATTCATAGAAATGGTGGAGTAAGATGTGGCTTAGAAAGAGTCACAGGTTTGGACTCTGAATTTGAAGCATTTAAAACATAACCGGTCCTAGCACAGCTAAGGAAACGCAGTGCACTTGGGGACTTAAATCCTATTAAATCCAGAGCCCAAGCAATCTTTGAAAACATTATGTGCAACTCCAAATCACACAGGGCTCCAAACAGTTTTGCTTGCTTTTAGGTAAGAAGTGGGAGCTGTAGCATTATTCTTTTTTCTGTATATTAACCTTTCTATGCTTAACTATATGCAGGTTTCTAAACTGGAATGATGTTTTCTAATCTTGTATCTCCCTCTGAACTATCAAGACATTCTCTGACTAATGATCAGCATTCTCCTGATGAGCCTTATTTGGCTCAACTCAGTTGGAGTTGTTAATGCATTTTAAAAAAATTCCTGCCCTTAAATATGTGCACTCCTCTGCCTCCCTCCAAATAACGCTCCGACTGTATTGAGAGTTAAACTGGTAGCTCTCTTGGACTTGACATGGTAGTAAATCTAATAAGGTCCTGCTAACAGAGCTAAATACCTAATTTGAGGAAAAATAAAGCAACATTTTTCCCTGAGCTGTAAAACATGTTGAGTGATTTCATTTGCTTCATATGGAACATTAGGGCTTGGCATAATCCTCGCTCTCTCCAAAAGAGCATAAAAGTTGTCTCCCCTGTGATAGCTCCAGTCGCCTCGCTGCCAGGTACCTGATGCACACTCTGCACTGCCTGGCCTGCTTCTAGCAATAGCATGTGTGGTTTTCCCTCTTACTAAAGACAAAACAGGTCCGTTCTGGCATTTGGTTGCAGGCTGTAAAATTGAAATTAACAGTCAAGACACAGCTGTCTCTACCTACAAAGGCCACCTGCACCACTGATGCTTCACTTTCGGGTTATGTCCCTCAGTCTGCCAAGATCCAAACGCGAGACACGTTATCTGGCCAAGTCCTAAAATAAAGGATGAATGAAATTTGAGTAGGGACAGTAAGGTGCCAAAAGACCAATTTTAAAAAATCTAAATGTCTTTCTTTACGTCTCTCTCTGGGAGTCTTTACTTTTGATGTAGATAGCTTTCAGTGGGGAAGTGTGGGGAAGAGAGACCTTATTTGGGAAGATTCTCAGTTATTTCATGACTTGTGGACGAAGTCCTGTAAAATTAAAGTTTTGTTTTCAGGAGCTGAAGGAGAAGGATACAAGAAGAATTTTGCATGCCTCAAAAATTTTTGTCACTGCTGCTGTTTAATTTGTTTTATTCTAAAAACAGAGCAGTTAGGAATCTTTTAGAATCCAGCTTTTTGGGGTTCACTGTGTAGAATACCACAAATTAAATTTGTCTTTCATTTCTGCTCCATGCAGCTCCATTAGCTACGTTGAGCAAACAACTGACCATGAGTTTTCTATGTTGTTTGTATAAATATACAGATATAAAATACTGAATATAATATTGTATGTATTAGAATATAGGTAAAAATATTTATGTATTATTTCACCCTTCTATTAATGATTTGCAGTCTTTTGAGTCTTAGACCGAATCTTCTTTATCTGTTAGATGTTTTGCAGTCTTAAATGGATACCTATTTATGTTTTCTAGTCCCTAGATTGGTAGCTTTTCATCTAATTCCTGCAAAATCAGTTCCAGTTTCATGGACTGGACTGCATTCTTTTATATCCATTAAAGGCAACTATTGCAAATAAATACAAATGTAAACTTATTCAGCCCTTCACATCTGTGCATACACATGCATCTGTCATGGTTCTCCTAATCCACCTTTTTCAGTTCATCCTTCATACTCCAAATACAACTAAATCTCTGAGTCAAACAACTTTTACTTTTCCTGGATGTCATTTACTTGGTCATTTCCTGTATGTCATGAGCTTCCTTTTCATATC
The DNA here is from genome assembly GCF_000687285.1 of Phaethon lepturus. NCBI lineage: Eukaryota > Metazoa > Chordata > Aves > Phaethontiformes > Phaethontidae > Phaethon > Phaethon lepturus. The sequence goes on from NW_010564117.1 coordinate 17,135, forward strand.
ACCAAGACGAAATCAAATGCGTAGTTCTTTGTGTGTCTCTAAGTCTTTTATATTGATTATATATGGATCACTTCAATTCGTTAGATGTGGAGACCTAAAATATCAATGTTTTATGCACTGCTCTACCTTAGCACAAAGTACCTATTACATGTCCATGAGCAGATCCGCATTAAGACGTTGTGCCAGGGGCGATAACATACTGCATTTGTTGTTGTGTTACTGCATGAGGTGCTGTGTATTGCATGTTTTTTTAGTAAAGCTGTGGCTGAGTGGCAGGAAGGAAAGCTTCCGATTTGTGTTGATTATAGCAATTGATAATAATAATAAATTGATTCTAATTATCATGGATGCAATCATTTCCCACCTGTAATGACAGAAGATGCTTAGATACTTGGAAAAAAATGCTAGAAGCCAAGTGGAAGTGCTGTTAGATTTGATTGTTCACGCCTTGCTGCCTGAAGCCAGGAGAGCTGGAAGGTGCCAGCTAGTGGCCAGGTGTGTTAGGAGGATTTTGCGCTCAGTCCTTACTGAAATGTCTATGGAAAAATATGTCCCTTTAACATACACAGTGTTTGAAATTCATGGCTCCCTTAGAAAGAAAAATTAATAACATTTTGCTGGTTTTGATTTGAATCGTTTCCATAAATGGGAAAGAAATCTACTACATTTTTCCTTATCTCTTAGCATTATTTACAGCTCTGTGATACCAGTTTGATCACCTTACCATCATCAAACCATTATTTTAAGTCTTAGTAATTCCCACAGAACATGCTCCAGCAGATACAAAAGCATAGAGACTTTTACAATTTTTTAAGAAAAAGGATGTGGAAACAATCTTTGTAGGTATTTTTAATTCCCCCAAAGCACAAGATAAATAAATATGCTGGTGATAGTTTTTTCCAAAGATGGATTTCAGTAATAACCTGCCCTCCTGATTTTTTAACCTTTGCAACAGCAGTTAGTACTTGTAAGAAATGCATATGTTAATACAATTATTCCAAGTGGTCTGAATGCATAATTTTCAACAGGGATTAAAGTAAGAGAAATATATATTGAAATTTTGGAGTTTGTGTGAGACTTATCTCCATAACAGCTCTCCAACTTTCTACTTTCCCTGATGATCCTCTTAAGAGAACAGGTCCTATCCTGTCCCATCAAGGACACTACATCTTCTCTTCCCCTGCTACCTGCTTACCTTGCATGCCCAGCACAGAGCTGAAAAAATAAGGATTTATTGTTGGGCCTATTACAGCATCAGTGCTGAGGTCGTCCCTTGTGCAGCTTGTGCAGATGGAGAAGGCAAGATCGAGCTCAGGATGCCTGCTTCTCCCTGTGATGTGAGTTAAACTTTTGGGCTGGCCTGAGCTATCAGGGCTGTGTGGCAACAGATGCCAACCTGCTCTAAGGTATTGATACAGTTCCCTGTTCCACTTGTATTTGAGCTTCTCACCCTGCCAAACTGGCAGGAACTTGTTTTACAGAAGTGGGAAAACACTAATCCACAAAACATTTAGGCGGCTCTTAATTCCTGTTTGAAGTCACTTGGAAGTTAGTTCCGTTCAAGGTGAAAGCGGTTTTCCCCCAGAATGTGTGGCAAACCAGTGAACCATAAAATCCTTAATTCCATTAAATGGAGCTATGACCTCACATGAATATCACTGCTTGCTCCTCAGTGTGGGTTCGCAGATCTAAAGAGGTGGGATGTTACAGTTTTGCAGAGAATGAGTTCTGCTGAAGGAAATAGGTTCCAATTTACACTGGTTTCACATAGAGCAGAAAAATCCTGAGTTTTTCCCTCAAAATATGGAGATGAGAAAGCACGGAAAAACCCAACAACTGCCGAACCCAAATCTTCGGGTTTTTTCAAACATTTCTCCCTATTTCTAAACTCTCAGGTGTCATTCATTTAGTATTTTCAAATATTACTTTGCCATAATGAGAACTGGCAATTTAAAAGCAAACTGGCTCTCTGCTGAGAGTATTTTTACATAATTGCATAATTCTGTGAGCAAAGAGTTTAGGGTTTGTCTTATGGCCTTGCACAATCCTTTTCCCCTTGTATACTCTCCAAGGGCTGCAAAGCTCTGCTGGACTAAGCGTGCTGAAGACCCACTGTGGTGTTAGCAGCATCCATTAGAAACCGCAGTACTGATGTGTGTTACCATTTATGCTACTTTTTGGGCAGATCACTAAGCTTGAGGCCCATTTATTTCGACTAGAAAGGTGCAGTGCACCACCTACGTTCCTGTATTAAACCATCTTGGCTACATCCCACTGCTGTAGGTTATGACGACGTCTTTTCCTGTCTTGGGGCTTTTGCTTCTGTTGACAGGCTGTAATTTAAGTTGGCATGCAATAATTCTGTTGCTGAGTTCTTTGGTGAAATAAAGTTACTTTTGAAAGTAGTAAGAAACTTTTTAAAAAAAAACACCAAAAAGGGATTTATTACCATTTAATTGCTGTGTTCTCAAGATCTTGCCCCTTCTCGTCCATTTGTTTGGACTTTGGCTTCTTGAGCAAGCCATAAACTTGGGAGCCACTGAGTTTCCTTTATAATGATGTTCTCACCCTGCAGATCTCAAGTGCTCAGAAATGGACTGAAAAATCCAATTTTCTGAAAAATCCAAATTTCTGAAAAATCATAGCTTTGGCACAGCAATCTTAGTTTGTTTTTCAGAATAATTGTTCTCTGTCTTTAGACCTTCTTTTATTTTATATTTTACTTTTTCTTCTTTTTTTTTGTTTGAATTTTGATGATATCTTTTCATCTTTTTTTTTGTTCTTCCCCCCAGAATCCTAAGAATTTTCTTTTTTTTTTAAACAAAAACTGCAATTCTGATGTTTGGAGCTTGTGCCATTGAAGGAACCTCTAATATTTACTTAATGGAAAATCAAAGATTGGCAGCTTGTCCTCTCCACTGAAATTGCCATGGTTTATATTCCTATTTTACCTACAGTCTTTAATGTAGTCCATGGATGATACATTGCTTTAAATTATTTATATTGCAGACTTCGTTCTCCAACACTTGTTAGTTCACTTTGAGGTAGAGCCCAGTGAAAGGTTTGGAGAGCCTTTCTGAAAAATCAATACCTCTGAGATCCAAGCTGTAATAATTAAGCAAGCGCAATTAAATCATCAAGTGGCCAACTTAGTCTGTCTTCACGAAGTGCCCTTTTGTCTTGTAAAGGTGAGGCTGTTAATGCATGCAGTGATTAAAAGTCACAGCAAGGTGGCTCTTACTGGAAAGTAGTCCTTTCCAGCTGCGGGGTGGAGTGGTAGCTGAGACATCTCTGTGCAACATGTAGTCTTGCTTAATCTGGATTTGGGCCATTTGGCTCATGTACACTCTCACTTGCTGAGCTGCTGCAAATTTGTCTGATTTAAATTAAAATTATTTTTGATGTATCCACAGTTGCGTATAACCACTTACCATAAGCAGACTCTGGAGCGCATAGGTCTGTGACCCTTCTCTGTAGTCTCCTTTTGCTCCATGAGACACCGAGGGCACATCCTTCCTGCCCGCCGCCATGGTGTGGGATGCATTGCTGGCGAAGCTCTGCACATGAACAGGCAGGTTTGGGGGGATGCATTACCAGGAGGGACAGTGATGGCACAGGGAAGTGTGTTTGCAGGCTGTGGTGCAGGATTCAACCCTCGCTGAGGGGCTTGTCGCCAGCTTCGACTGCTCTCTGTAATTGGGATCACACTGATCGGTTGCTAAAATGATGCTCCCAGTAGGCCGGAGTGAGTTTTCTGAAGAAAAGCCTGAATCACGTCTCTCAGCATGGTAGTCTGGCTGATGTGAAATAAAAGGTATGTTTGTCAGTTTTGTGTCACGCTTCCTCCCTCACCTCCTGCTGAGGAGCAGGGCTGATATGATTAGAAGCAGCTCAGACATGCCTTTTGGATTGCCTGCAGCAATACTAGCAGGGACTTTGTTTTTTGGTTTCCATTTTTAAAGCTGGACTTGGTTCCTTCCAGTTCTCCATTTCCATTGCTCTTCTGAAGATTGCTCAGCTCACTGAATACCTACAGCTATTAGAGAAATGCTTAAAATAACCTCAGATTTCTGGCTTAGGTCACAAACCAGGGAGTGAAAATATTTAGGCAGAAGTATACCTTGGGTGTTCAAGCAACAAACAGCAGTGTTTGCAAATAATCCTAAAAAATAAACAGGGACCTCTCTGGAAAGCCAGAAATTAGAGTTTCTGTGCCAACGGGGAGCCTGCAGAAGTTGCTTAATGGTTGTGACTGCACTGACAGCCAGAAAGGGTGTAAGTCAGAAGGGTAAAATTCACAACGATGTTTGCAAGTGTGATTTCAAACGTGCATGGGGGAAAAATTATTCAACACTTTCCATATAGATGATGCTGTGGCCTATGTGAAACATAGAAATGTAAAATACTGAGGCAGGTAAAAGCCTAAATATCTCAGTCTCGAAGCACCACCTCAGGGCCTACTGGAAGTGGTACTCGAGGGTTCTGCTTTTCTGGTTTCCTTTAGGGAATATGTTTTCCATGAAGAATTATGCACTTCTCCATTTTCTGAGTGTCTAAGATGAGAAATCAGAATTTTCCACTGAAAACAGACCTTTGAGCATGAGCCTGTGATTAGCTGAAAGCTCAATTTTTCTTGAGTAATAGCCTGTAAGAAAATTTTCAACCACCTCTCTGCAGCCTAATTCGGGAAACTCAAACTCTCAGGTCTAAGATTTTTCTGATAGTGAGCACTGGTGTTATTCATTTATGAAAGGCTGGGCCGGGAAAAACATTCCAGATCCAACTTACTCCAAACATGTGTGATTGACAGTCCTGCTATGAGTACTGGATTGTACCATGGGCACTTTTACTAGGTGGGAACCAGACCGTTTGCAGTACCGTCTCCTTTTGCCACTGGGGCCGAATCCCAGCTTACACTGCATTTCTTAAAAGTCATCTGGTTTTATGAGGGCTTTGTGCAGACCACACTGGAAATCTCTGTAGTGTCTGGACCTCTATTAACTTTCTTTAGCAGGGTCCATAGCAGAGAGGGAAATTTTGGTTTCCCTATTTCACTTCATGAGTGCTTTACTCTTGCTGGTGAAGCCCCTCTCTGGACAGTATGCCAGTTCTCTTTGGCCTGCAATAAACTGCTGCCAGCTCACGGTGCAGTGGGCATCTAATTTAATGCTACTGGTATTATGATAAATGTTGTGTGATACTAAATTAGGTCTGCCAAGGATTGCTATGACTTCTATCCCGTTTTTTAAATACATATAAAAGTGTCTCTGCTGTAGAGCTGCCTCCTTTGGCAGATTTATGGGTGCATTTGGGAATAATGGTGCTGTGTGATGATTATAAAACTATATAAAGCATTCTTTATTGTTCATTACCATTGCTCTGTATTAACTCAGGATTATCTCCTGATGCATTGCAGTTGCCAAACCCCAGCCCCACCATATAAGAATCTGAAGAATCTGATCTCGTTTGGACGCTAGATGGTTTGGGGAGGAATACACTCTCACTTGTTTTCATGCAGAGGCAATGATCTGTCTTCTTCCAGCAGCTTGCAGACATTCCTACAAACACTAGAAATGAATAGTGGGAGGTTTTTCCATGGGCTGTGGGCAACCCATACACAATCCATGTTGCAGGTATTCTGATGTGCCCCCAGGCCAGTCAGCAGGGCAGAGGGATTCCTCAGCACGAGCAGCCTGGACAGCTCAAAACCCCCTCAGGGGCTTGAAGAGATGCTGTAGCTGAAGAAAATGCCCCTCCTGCAAGGAAGCAGTAATGGTGGCATTTATAAACCTAGCAGGCTTCAACAGCAAACACAATTACCAAATCTGCAGTGGCTTTTAATGTGTTGCTTACCAATAAAAAGGCAATTGAAGAAAATCTGTCAGAATTGCAGTAGGCCTCACTGGAGAGAATTAAACAGCCAAAAAAACCATCTCCGAGCACCTTAAAACCTTTGGTTTTTGACATGAGGTGAATCCCAGAGATGTGCCTCAAAATAACTTACATTGCCTTCAGAAGGCATGGGATAATGCCATTAGCAGCCCAGCTGCTCTCCCTCCTATTGGTGAACATGTATATGTGGGAATTGCGCGCTGATTTTTTGAACATCAAACTTGCATCAATTAAATATCACAGTGTACTGGGATTGCTCTTGCGCTGCTCGTGACTTTTGTTTGCGTATAAGACATCTGGCTCTGTGAATGCAGCATCAGTTTGATTTTTTTTTTTAGTTCCTTCTTTCTCTTTCAGTGAAACAAAGCCCATCTTGAATGCCTTTTCTCGAAGTCAGGAGTGCACGTCTATGTCTCGTAGCCATGCATGCAATGGCACTCTGATTGCATTTTGTGTGGCTGGCCGATGATAACATTTTATTGAATTGGTGCATAGATTAAATCCCCTCAGCCATGACAATTAAATAGGAAAAAATGTGTATGTCATTTACAGGGATAATATTTAATCAGAAATAGACAAGAACATGAGTCATCAGCTCAGAAACAAACCCAGTCGTTATATAAATTCAGTTGAACTTGTTCCAGCTGTTTGCAGCAAAAAAAAGTAGCATTTTTCATAGATGTGACAACTGCAAATGAGCCCAGTTGAATTTGTCCAAAAGCAAAACCTTCAGAGCATTTTAAGGACCCCACATCACTGTTTATTGATGGTGGCTGGGGAAAATAACTAGGCAGTGGGAAGGGCTGCGTCACTGGCAAGGCAGGTGCTGAGCAATGTGGGGCTTGGGAATATGGCACACAAAAGTTGCATCTTGCTGTGACTTCATTTCACAGGTGTGAGTGAAGGACAGCAATAGCTGCCATGGTATGGTCCTGTGGTCCTGGCTGCAGCCCCTCTGCCCACCCCGTGGGGCTGAGACTCCAGTGAGGGACTGATACTTTAGGTGGAGGCAAGGCTGGAGCTCATTGAAACAAACTCTTTTTCATACAGCACATTCCCATTAGAGACAGCAGAGAGAGCGCTGGGCACTCGGCTGCATTTTTGACAGTCAATTAGTATTAGTATTAATATTAATCAAACCCAAGACATAGAGATAAATTATTAAGAATAGTCAGAATTGAATAGTGGAGGGAGGTCTGCTGGGACAGCAGCAGTCTGGAGATGTTCCAGTTGTTTTCAAGTTTACCATAACCTCTTTGGCAGAGAAAACAAGCTGGATGTTTCACGTTGACAGGTTTAGTTGCACAATATGACACTCCAGCCTGGCTGGAGACAAAAGTAGGAGGAAGTTTCTCATTGAAACTTTGGTCCTGTCTTAAGAATTGCAAGTGAGTATGCACTAGGACCCCACGAGCAGCAGAATCTTGCCCCGTTGGCAAGATTTCCCCCAAAAGTCAAGACTTGTCAATTAATTCCTTTTAAATCCATTCAATCCATTCTGCTGTTTCCAAACTTTAGTGAAGTGCCTCGTGGTCCCAAGCACAAAAGTCCAAGTAGGATGCAATCTTGTGGCAGCGACCTTAGGACTTTTCCAAAATTAGGACTACGTTAACTTGACAGGGTTTTTTGCTCTCATAAACCTATGTTAAGTGAGGTTAATTATCCCATCTTTTCATTCTTTACTAACCCATTTCCTCTCACCTCCCCAAACTGATTTTGTCAGACAGGCCTGTACATGCTATTCCCTTTAACCATTTTAAGGCTTGGGTCCTGTATTTATTTTATTCTGGCCCCATGAGACTTGGCTGTGTTCCAGGCAATGCTGAAAAATCTATGCTGATTTTGCTGAGTATCCCTTGTCCACCTCTTTTTAAAATTCTTGGCTATGAAGTAAGTAGACTACTGCTCTTAATATGTCCGACTTGAGTAAATGAACTGGTTCATCCTAGCTGGGAAAGAGAAACATTAGTTTCACCTGCCTAGACATTTACCTCAATGAATGGCTCAAGGAAGTTCCAGTGCAGATCAGCTAATGACACCAAAATGAGCCACTCCACTAAAAGGACAGGAAAATGAATTTATGTCCTCAAGGAGACCTCGTGCATCCATGTATGCCTTAGTAAAGAAGATATACTCACATTTACTCAGAGGAAATGCTCAGTCACCATGTTACACAAGCAAGAGCATGAATGACAACGTACAAACAAGTGACACAAGTGAGCGTATTGAATACAGCAGCACTGTTCCCAGTGTGGCAGCAATGCGCTATTATTTACCAATCCCTTTCAGTCTTCTATTTAGCAGAGATGCATTTTCAAAAAGTGCAAGAGGTAAAATCCAGGGCAATTTAATTTGTTGTTGAATCAAAGATGGGGAAGCGGGGGGAGAAAAAACCCCAAGCGTTCTTCTAGGAGAGGAAACTAAAAATTCAGCACCTAGCAAGTGGAGAAGGACATCAGTTGATTTTCTCTCTGAGGGTATATCTGCAGCCCAATGTGGGAACGCAATTTTGGTAGATGTGCCTGAGATCCCAGTGCATGCACAGTTCAGGAGTTCATGGTCACAGAGCTGCAGCTGCAAAGGGCAGTGCTAAGTTACCTGTTAAATAATAGTATTTAAGGCCATGCGATTTCTTAGCCTTGCTGCAAATGTTATGTTTTGAAAGAACAAAACCTGAACTTTTGATTTATTTGTAATACTTAGTGTGTGCATCAAAATAGAAATGATTTTTCTTTGGCTTTGGCTATTTGCATGCCAGCTAGACTTGTCTCTTGACATTGAAGCCCAAAGAAAACGCATTTCTGTTGTCATCAATCATTCTTCTGCAAATGAATGGGCCCTCCTGAGTGTGAGGTCAGCAGCAGGACAGGCGATTATTCTCCAGGCTATAAGAGTGTTGCCTTGCTTGGCAAACTGGCACGTTTAGTGTGTGAGGGAGAAATAAAAGGTGGATCAGCAGCTGAACGATGCCTACAGTAAGCCATATAAAATAGGGCAGTACTTTGGTAGTTTTGGCTCTGGTAAGGACAGAACTATGAAGTGCCCTTGTAACCTGCTGCACAGCAGTGAGCTGCCACTGCTGTACTTGCGGGAACATGAGGCTCATTAAGTAGGGAGCTACATCTCTCCCCCAACCTCAGCCTCACTGGTTGCAGCAAAAGCTGTGTTTTTTTTAAGCAATGAGATTTGCTCAGTGTCACCTTGCCCCCTCTGCATCCTCACCATTGTACCACCGGTATGGTGGTCACCGTATTGGTATTGGGTATTGGGCCACCGGGCACTCACAGTGACAATAGGCTGGAAGGAAAGCAAATTGTGCTCATCTTGTTTTGGCCAAGAAGGCTGTTAAGATGTGCCTTTTCTTAATGACTTTTCTTGATGACTGGCACACTTTGTTGTTATCCCAAAAGTCAGTTGAGTCTCAGCTTAAAGCTGGGGGAAAACTATCGCAAATCAGATCCCTTCTACAGAATAAGTTACTTTATAAGCTCAGCCGTAGCCTAGCTACAGCTTTTCTAAAGGTACTCAAAATATTAGAGATGTAGCTATTGTAAAAGAACATCTCTTACATCAGGCCTCAATTGAGGGTGAACAATAAATTATTTTCTTCCATAATATTAGTAGCAGATTTCAGAGAGTAGAGCTGCTTTCTCTACAAAAAAGGAAAAAAGAGACACAAAGCAAAGTAGCAGACAGAGCAACATAGGTTCCCGACTGAGGGCAAATAGGTCGCATTTAAGACGTCAAAGGAGACTTGTGAGATTTATGTTCAAGTCTCTCCACAAGCAACTTTTTGCAATGTCCATGAATGAGTCCTTTAACCTTCCTGTGTTGCAGTGACCTGTTGGTAAACCGCAGATATTTTTTGCCTAATTTGGGCTTGCTGATGCCAGTGGATTTCTTCGATGTGACCTCAGCAGGCATTGCTTATATCCTTAGGCTGTGGGGTCTTCAGGAAGGATTAGATATGTACAACTGACTTACGTATATCATATATATGTTTGTACAGCACTTCGCACAGTGCGATCCCAGTGCTACCATGTGGGGTCTTTAAGTGCTGCTAAAACACACATCATGGTCAGTAAAATATGATGCTATCGCCTTTGCTGTTACCCTCTACCTCAGATTTATTTTTACTGGAAAACTGAAGTATGAATTGGTTAGTAGTATATCTCTGTGTGTATATGTGTGCATGCACACGTAGTTCCATGGTGTCTAAGTAGGAAGCTGTTAGCTTCTTAGGAAGCAGGAAGCTGGTAGTGGGACAGCCATTATAAAACACAGAAATGTTTGTGTTGGGAAATACCCAGGCATCTCCTATTAGGCTGTGCTTAATTCCCAGGCAGGGGAACGAAAATGTGTACTTGCTTGAAAAGTCCATGCATGCCTATGCAGTGAACTGCTAGAATAGTATTTTATCACTATCTAGAAGATAAAAGGTTTGCTCAAGAAGGCCTGGTGGAAAATGAGGTATGAGCTTTTCTTTTTCCTCTTTTTCTGCCTTTGTGTGTGTGTGAGAGTTGCTATGGTGAACAAAGGGTAGGAAGGACTCTGATTTTTTCCCCACAAAACTGTAATCTTATTTCTCCTGATACTGCCTATTTTCTGAGATATATACACATATGTATATATGTTTATATGAAATATATATATGCATGCAGTCACTCACATGCACGCACACAAAGCTACTTCAGAAAAAGGGGGATGTGACTCGTCACCGTTTAAAGTGACAGTCTTCTAACGGCATGGAGCTAATTTTTTGTGAATGGCTCAGCTGGTGACATTACTTAGCTATGTTTCCAATTTAAGCAAAGCAATCTTGGGAGGACGGGATGAATCAGAAAAAGACTTCCAGATTGTTAGCATTTTAATAGCAAAATGAGGGCGATCATCCCCCTCCCCCAGTAAGGTTCATGTGGAGGTGCAGCAGAAATGTATATGAAGAACTGGAAGCTATTATATTAAACACAGCATCATCAGCTGCTGGAAACATAAAAATGAACAGGGATGGCTTTTCTGTTTAATAACCTGCATTTTTTCACTTACTGTTAGAACAGATACAGCGAGAACAGTATGATCTCACTGCAGGAGATTTCAGTAAGAACAGAGCAGGTTTCAGCCTTATGTTAACTTTGCCATAGCCAGATTTCTTTTAGGGCTTAAGTCTGTGGAATGCAGTACATTCCTGCCTTTGCAGTGAACTTGGGGAAATGTTTCACCCCACCTTCACATCATGGCTGTGGAAATGCTCCTCAGACCAAATTCATAAATGGAGCTGAAAAGCTTTGCAACTGCATCTTGTTTTCCAGTGGGGACTAACAGCAAGCTGAAAGGAGAAGAGATGCATTTCAGTGGCATTTCAAAACTTCATTTTGAAATACAGGTGACTTCACAATATACTGGTTCTATTTTTTTAGGCTGGAGTGTTTTAATGTACTGTTTCAAAATGACTTTTTAGTTTAATCTGTATCTCTCAAACAGTATCATTTCACTGTATGTCAGAACTGACATAACTTCATTTTCATAGAATAAATTGCCACCAGATAGACCAGATAAATATGGTTAAAGTAAGGAGTCCCTGCACGTGTCTCTCCAGTGCCTGGGTTATTCCCTTTCCTCCTAGGATACACATCCAATTTCTTTTCTTGCCTGATGTCTAGACTGCAGGAGACATAATACAAAAAGGCTGGAGTGCCTGGCCTCTTTTGACCAAAATAGTCAAACATAGATACATCTGGTTCAGAATATGGCAGATGCTTACTAAAAACCCTAACATCTCCAGCACTTTCAGACACAGGTAACACAGCTCCATGTGGAGAGCCTGGTTGGCAAATCTCTTGGTGCATATAACATTAGTATATCCTGCTCATGAAATACAACAGGGGGAAGTGCTCTCAGTGGCAGTTAAATGTTACTGTTATGATCTTTGTTCTATGGTTTTGTGGCTTTATTATTTTACAAAGGTCAGCATTAATTCAGCAATTTTCTGCCTTTATTCCAGTAAAAACCTTACCATAACCTTTTGTTCCTTGCAGTTTCTTATTCCTAGTCTGATGTTTGCTGTTCAAAGCTTAATGGAAATCCTGATAAATATGATTTCCTACCTGTCTGTGTGAGTTTAGTACTTATAGCAGTTTTGAGTAATTTCTTCACCTGCTCCATCCATAATTTCAGCTGTACCTAAATGTAATGTCTAGTCAAGATAAAGCCAAAGGAGCTCTGCTGATACCTGCTTCCTTTTACTTTTGAAGTTAAGGACAACAGGAGTATGAATCTCTCTTACTTTTGCAAGCATTTTGAATTGTATTTTCTCAAATTATATTTTGTTAGCTGAGACTAACTCTGGGCTCAGTCATAGCCTGAGCATCCTTGAGCAAATCAGTGATGCTGAGGTCTCCACCTGGTGAGGACACAACCCTTTCTTAAGGGCTGCAGTGGGATAAATGCCACTGACAAGTGCAGCACGCTGAAAAACATGTTGACAGACTACAATAGAAGTGCTCAAGTGCTGAGGCATCTCTCTCTCTCTTTGCCATGCCAGGTTCACCCTGCTTTGCTGTCCTGAGTCTTAGCAGGGCTTTCAAAATTAGCTTTGACCTTTTAGGTGGCTTGCTTCCATCTAATGAGCATGGTAGCTTCTTCAACGAACATCAGAGCTGCATGCCGACTCAGCTAATTTGATTGCGGTTTATGCATTCAGCAAAACCCTCACAGTAATCTGACCTTGACTAGGACATAACGAAGTTGAATGCTGGTCTGCACTTCCTTTTCAATGCTATGGTGGGACGTGGCAGTGAAGAAGGTCCTCTGGCCCACAGTCCAACCTTCCCTCTGACTCTGCCTGTAACCAGTATTCCCTGGGAGTGTATGCCCTCTGTGTTTTTCACAAAGGCACGGTGACTCTTTCTTCTTCACCTACAGGGATCAGGCACTGATAGTTTGTATCACACCCCTCTTAGGCCATCATGTTGTGAAACTTAAAAGAAAAACCTTGTGGAAAACAAACTTCTCTTGGAAACTATGAGAGTACATTTATTCAGAGAGGGGTGCTTCCTCATTTGTGAAATTAAAAATGGATAAAATTGCCTACAGGCTTCTAGCAAGGAAGCTAAATAACTTTCATAACATATCAACCCCAGAAGGTACTTTGGAAGATGATGAGAGACAGTAATTAATTTAACAATTAGTAAGGTATCGATTCACGATGTCTTAAAAACTTTTGTTGCCATTGAACCAACCAATAACTTATCTTGACAGAAGTAATGTTTGGTTCAACGCTTCCATTAAGCATACAGCCTCCCCTCAATCTATCAATCACACAGACTTGGCCCCCAACCATCTCCTGCCTGAGAAAAAGTGCACAAGCACTGTCCTTTGACCCTCCTACATCTGTCCCTCTGCCATACAGGGCTTTGGCAGCTTTATCATAGTAGCAGTCAACAGGGACAGAGGTGGAAAGCACAGCACCTTTTTACAAGACCTCGTCAAGGGCAGAGACCACCAGAGGTATAAGGATGCCCTGTGGACAGCTATGTGTTATCCACATAAAAAAATCCATAATAAAAAATGTTACTGGGGTGAAGTCACATATCCATGCCTGTATCCACACATCAGTCTAGAAAATACTTTTCTAACCTCTCCTGCTGTTTACCCCCAGATGACCTTGCCTTAATATAGGTACCTTTACAGTTCAGATGAATTGAATCCTAAAAGCAGCTTCCTTGGCTATGAAAGGAGCTTATCTTAGCCCATCTTTGGCTGTTAGGACTGTGGATGCCTGAAGTTAGTTGCAATTCTGTCTGTGTCTGTCCATCTGTCTCATGTATTTCTACTCATGACAGTCAACAGTGGATTTTGGGCACCCAACATTTTCATAATCATGTATTTTGTAATTCCTACCCATGAGGGCAAAGACTAGGGTGAGTTTAGTGACTGGCCTAAAATTGTGTGGTGGCTGAAACCTGAGCTGTACCTACCTTCCCATTCTGAATAAATAATTTAAGGCTGAGCTCAGAAAAGGCTGAGGACTCAGTGGACCTGGAGAGGGCTTTGACCTTGGGGGAAGCTTTGATCTTGGGCAGCTGGGTTTGGAGTCCCAAAAGCTCCCTGTCAGAGCCAGGGCCCTCAGCTTTATTCAGAGGTTTGTCTCTAAGCTGATGAATCACCTTGTAAATAATTTCTATAACCTGTTCATATTTCCCGCTCCTCAGTCTTCGTCTTTCTTGTCTGGCTAGAGAGAAACAGCTCCCTTTAACACTATAGGGCCTTCGGTGTCCATAGGAGCTGCTAGCTGCTACTGAAATGTAAATATTAATTATGTAGAGAAGACATTAAAAACGCTATTAAAGCTGCATATGTGTCAGTCTGAAGGATAAACAGTTCAGTTTTGGAATGTCTCTGGGATGAAGAAAAAACTCTTGAGTGCCTTTGAGAAAAAAGATTGTGTCAAAATGTCCATTTTCCTTTTAAACAAAACAGATGTTTTCTGTTTTAATTCTCTTTGCTTTTTGTTTCTATTTCTGGAGGATGCAGGTGACCCTGCCCCCTCCCCCCAAAAATCGGCAAAAGGAACTGCTGTTTGTTACACTTCCTTATACTGAAAATTTCTGATGCATTTGCAACTTTAACAGTCTTTCTAATGTAGTGTATTGGACAGGTTAATTTGTTCAAAGCAAAATGAGCCCTGCTGGTTTTGCCCAATCCCCTCCAACATGAAAATTGTAAACGTAGTCCCAGCTCACAGATCCTTCCTTCAGACAGCCCTGTCATATGGTGTATTCAAACTATTGCAGTCTGTCCTACTGTGGCCATCCCACTGGCTTATCTGCTGTTTCTGCCCATCCTGGCTTCTGTCAGACACTCTGACTTCCCCAAATGCCTCTCTCCCTGCTTCCCCCACTGCCTTTCCCTATGCCCTGTATTTCCCAGATGATTGAGGCTTATAGCTGTCTTGTCCAGCACATAACATTTTAGGGTCATGTTGCCTGGCTCCTTGTATACAAGCAAGGTCACTATAATTTGCTTCTGGCCTTTGCTATTACCCCCATTTTCTTCTCATCCTGCAGCCTTTGCTCCTGTCTCTACCCCAAAGGGGTCCTAGCAGCTCTGAAACTACAGCTGCAAAGAAGAATAAGGGCAGCAGTAATTCCATAGTGTGCAACAGCACAGCTGGCTTGTTAGACTGAGGCCAGCTATTGATCTTTGAGCACTCACTGCGTAGTGCCACCGAGATCGTCAGCATTTCTGCAATTAGCTGCCGATTAGGGTGAGCAAAGACTGGCAGAATGAAACCCACGACTTCTTCTGTGCAGATAAGCCACAGGATTTTTTTGTTTTTCAGTGCCACCATCTCCTTTTCAGCAGCATAATTCTCTGCTGCTTTTGAAGGTCTGCATGTTTTTCAGTCAATTTTTTCTTTACGGTTCCTGGTTGGCACTTTGCAGTCGAGCAATATTGCCAGGGGACAAATTTTAAGAGGGTTTGTGAGAGGAGAGAGAGAGATGTCTGAAAACTGACAGGATCCTGGCACACATGAAATTAAAATATTTCCGTTTCCTGGTGGTGCTCTTGTCAATGCAAGACTGACATTCAAGCATAACCTGGAAATTAAGACCTCATTAGCACTTCTCTGAATAGGTGTGTTGGAGTATATCTCTTTCAAGCGTAGGCACGCGTTATTGGTTTGGCTGTAGGTAGTTTCTGTGTGCCACTGACTGGTTCATCTATAGGTCCATCTCTCTGTACCTATATACAGGAACACAGGTACGGCTGTACTGTCATCGCTGCTTCACCAAGGATCATTTTTCCCTACTGTTTTACACTTTACTGCTTGAATTCCATCTCAAAATTAATTCATATTTTGGCCCTGAACCTCTTCAAGAAAGAAGTGAGACATCTGCACTATAATGAGAGCAAAAGACTCCAGCCTGTTTGTCATAGGGTAGTTTTTTAAAAATGCCCCTTTTCACAAATTGGATTTGTTTATTTTTCTGACAATTCTTTATTTTTCTCTGGCTTAAATTAAAAAATAACTGACAGGCTTGAGATATCCTTAAAATATCTGGACCTAGGCTGGTACAGGGGAAAGGCAGTCTGGAGGACTGGAAAGAGAGAGCAGTCAGTGACACTACTCAGGGTGATAAGGGAAAATAAGCTGGATATCTTACAGACAGTCAAGGAGTAGAAAATGAACTGAAGTTCCTCATATGAAAAGAAGAGCATCACGCTGAGGGACTCACGTATGCCATGTAAGAGACAAAGATGCTTATTGTAGCCCTTACTTTCCAGGTGGTTTGTAGCTTTCTTCTCTGGGCTTGTTGGCTCACCTCTACCTTGAGCTTCCTCCACCACTGGCCATCTTGTCACACTGGTGGGCACAAAGTGGTTCCACCATGTGTCCTTCAGCAAAAGGTGGTTCGTGCTCTGAGGGATTTACCTTCTTAAATCAGCAGAAGCTTAGAGGAGAAGGAGGCACAAGGATGCACTGTTTTGTCAGCCAGCAGGTTAGCAATGCAGCCGGGCACACGGTTCATGTCTCATCTCCCCTCCCATGCTGTCTTCACAGGGCAACAGGGTCACCAATAAAACAAATTTGGAAAATTAAGCTGTTAAATATAAATGTGATTTGGCTTTAATGGAAGTGGAAAGCTGGGGAACAGGTCAGGTCCGAGAGGGCTGTGTACAGCTATGCTTGGAAATAAATTGTTCCAAGCAATTCTGTTCCTCAGAAATGATGGAAGATTGCAAATATTGGAAAAAAAACATTAAACCTACCAAAAATACTACAGCAAAATCCTGTATAAGCACATACAAAGCCTGCTGGCTTGTCTTGTCATGCAGACTGTGCTTTATGCAAATAAAACAAAAAAAAAAGCAAATCACCTCAGAGAGAATAAGCAACAAATGCACATTGAATATAAAAATTCATATGAATTCTTTTCTTTTTTGGAAGTTAGCAAAGGTCATTGAATCCTTTGAAGATTAATTCCCTTTTTAAGAATCCCAATTCCCCCAGATACTGTCAGATTGTTTCTTCCAATGACCACAGATATAATCTGAGAGCCAAATGCTGTATTGTGCATCTGTCAGAGCTGCAAATCACTGGCCTAGCACAGTGTTTCCAAAGCATGGATTCATCCTTGCAGCCCATTCTTGCTTGTTCTCTGCACTCACTGCTTCTGTTTAATGGTGTTGGCTCCTTCCCTGTTATATTTGCTAAGAATGGCTTTGAGTGAACGGCACAGTTACCAGTGGTGAGCCTCAACTCAATTTCTGAGCCAAATGTATCTTTTACAAGTCTGGGTGGAAACTGGAGGACACTTTTTGTTCCCTCTCCAAAACCAGGGTAAATCCTACTCCTCTTGCCCCTGCACCTTTTTTGGATTAAGTGGTTCATTTGGCTGCAGGTTTCTTTGTATTGCAGACAGAGTTCTTTCCTGTATAAAGCAAAGCAACAGTCTCTAGATGCCGGGCAGCAATGCAAACCACCCTCCACTCACCTGTCTGCCTTCCCTGGCTAGGCAAACTGCCCCACACTGTTTCATGTAACTTGGATGAATGGTGATTGCAAGGAGAGAGTACATCTGAGGGCTAAAAAGCACAAACCCCCTAAATCAGGTGGGTTTCTTTTTCTGCTGACTTTTCTTCCTTTTGAGTGCACTGATTTTCAAGCTTTTCTGCATAGGCCGGAGGGCTGATTGCATTTGAGATTCTTGTGTGATCACGTGAGTCCAGGAGCTGGTGTTTTAAGAAAGATGACAAATATTGTGTGAGTCATGAGAGCTGGGGCATGGTGTTGTCTTAAATCTCTTCCCAGTTAAATCGATATAAATTTCCATATGAACAGAGGGAAGCCACTGCTAAGAGCTTTGTGGGGTGTACAAGATACTGGATTATGCATCTTGTTTCATCCAGCATTGACGTTTATGGGGTAAGTAAATCCTGGTCCTGGTCTGGTCTTTAGTTCTACATTTCTATAGTTAGTCTTTCCCTCACTCAATGACAAGAAAGGATTCCTGTGGAGCAAAATCAAAGGCCGTAAGAACAGAAAGTTCTATCATCAAAAATCATCCACTCAAAAGAGGTTAAAGCTACTATCTCCATCCGCAGGTGTGCTCCAAGGGAGAGCCACCTCTCTGTTAAATGCTGCATCTTTTATTTTATTCTGAATATGTCCAGCTTCAGCTATCTCAGCCTCAATTTGGAGCACTTTACAAAGGCTTGGCCTATTTAGAAGTCCCTCAAGTTCAGCCCACAAAGATGAAAAGACCTAAACGTGCCAGTCACTTTGAAATATTAGGCCAGTTTATATAGTCAGGAACTTAACAGTAAAATGAGGGAGTGTTTGCTCACTTTGTTTCTCTTCTTGCTGAATTTTATTTCTACTCAGTCACAGACTTTTAAAAATAATTCCATCACCCCTGTAAATTTTATTCATTCTGTGTCCTTAACTGTGTTCACTAGCTTTTTCTCACTTCTAGATAGCAGGCTGATGATGTGACCTGCATATTTGACATAACATCAATGAAGAAATAATGAATTGAGACCTTCTTTGGTGATAAAGTCCATTTTTTAGGATGGACAATTGGAATGTGTCGGCTCTGATTGCTACATCAGGCGATAGCAGATACTTTGTCATCTCTAACTTTTATTTTCAGTAGCATTCTCTTCTGCCTTACGGGATCGTTTGTCTTCTGTTGGTAAATTCCCATCTGTACCCAAAATGAGTTTTCAGTGCTGTATCGATGGATGGATATATTCAGTCTCTGTCCATTTAGTCTTCATCTATGTTGGCTCCCACTTTTTTTGTGTCACAAATTAAAGAAGAGATCTGTTTACAGAAAAGCCTCTGTCGTCATTTTTATGAATGTCAATTTATCAGTATTTTTTTTCTCCTAAAGTGATGTTACATTTGCATAAAGAGAAAGCATTTTCATCAGAATAAGGAAGGTATTCATAAGTAATCTCCAGATTTCTAGAGAGTTTTAAGTACTTTAAGAAAGAAAATATTAGTAAGAACATTTTGATGCAAAATCAGTTGGATTTCCCTGAAAGTCAGAACTCAATATTTTAAAGTTTTTTAATTAAAAAGATGTAGCATCACTAGGGCTGTTTCTTCATGTATAAAAGCATTAAAATAAGCTTCTTGGGTACTTTTGGTCCTTCAGTCCAAATCCATACAGCTACTTACAGTAGAATATAGCTTTTCACAATACTGAGCTCACTGTGAGGAGACTGAATTGATGGTTACCCATGTCTTTTCATTCCTTTTCAGGAAGGAAGAGCCCATAGGAATATTTAACAGCCCTTGTGCACTCAAATGACTCTGCATGGAGGCAAGTGCCGGAGGATTTCTGGCACAGGTCCCAGAGTTGCGCATGATTACATAGCTACCTGTTGCAGAGACCGAGTGATCCCTGCCTGATGGTGGGGTTGTTCCAGTCCTGCTAAATTTTCCCTATGTAACCTCTTCCAAAATGCCTTTCGCCTTAAAGGCACTGCATAGCCAGGCTGAAATGCAAGAGGGGAATATGACAAAAGAAAAATACATGATCTGTATTTCCCTTGGTAAAGTACAGTGGTTTCACTTTTAGCCTGAAGCACATGCCACAAGCAAATGCCATTTCTGTGTATCACAGGCAGATTTCCCTTTTGCCCAGTTTTATCACTTTTGGAGAAGTTTGCTTTCCTTTAACGTTTTAAATGTTGTGTTTTAACAGCATTACTGTAGACAGTGCTACTAGTTGCAGAACTTTAGAGCTGCATGTGTATATACCTCTTATCTCTGCCGCAAGTCCAGACCCTGGATCCACAGGCTAATTTCAGCCATGGTCAGGACTAACTCCCAAAAACATTTCCAAGTGCTTTGGTTTTCCTGTGGTTAAATATATCCTTCTTGAACTCTGCTCCCCTAACACCATCCATTTCCATACAACTCCTGTTTGCAAGGGTCCAATCCAGACTGTCATTCCCATTTGCCAACCTTTCTAATAACGAAACTTTGGCGTTATTTTTTTCTAATTGTTTGATAGTAAACCATAGAAAGAGTCATTTCTTCCCTCTAGTATCTGGTTACTAACTCTCTAGTAACTACTAAGCACTGTGATATTAAGTGACTGTTCTTTAGGATGTTTAATTATCCCCCGAAAGGCCACAAAGTGCTACTAATGGATCCTCTGGCTCACGACACACATTACTATTAGCCCCCTTTGCTTCTAATTCTTATTCCAGTAACACCGGAAAATGGCACAAGTCCTGCAAACAGAAGATTTTTTTGCAACATGATCTCAACCCACTTCGGTTCCCAACCCAGAAGATTTTTGTAGTTCACTGATCTCAAGTCATTCTAAATGGGTCTCTTTTGGGGCTTGCTTTGCAGTGCCGTGAAACCGTGGGTGCCTTCCGTTCTCTTGTGTCATGGGAAATTAGGTTATTGTTTCAAAGCTGTTCTCTCTGTAGCTGTTGTAGGTAGCTTGACTATTTATCCCAGTCCTTAAACACATTGCTACCCTGCCTCCTTCTGCAGGGAGGTACAAAATCCCTGCCGGTGGCATGCTGCTAATAAAGACTTCTCTCCTTGGAGTAGCCCAGTCTCTTGGATAGGCGTGTCCTTTGGCCTCATGGAGAAATACAGCAAAAAGTCTGATTTAAATGGTGGCAGAACGGCGTCAGGGAAAGCCCATCACGAAGACCGGGTACCTTTTCTGAACGACCTTGGCAAAGATGGTCAGTTGTCTTGAAGCTGTTTAATTTTTATTTCATTTTTACATCTGCATGGATTTTAATTACTTTAGCTTGAAGTACATCTATTCTGATTCCTGGTTACACAGTGTGCCTGGTGAAAAATGGGGATGATAACTTCCCAGGGAACAGCCAGCGTTTCAGACCAACTGCTCTGTTAACGTCTTGGCTGCCAGATGTATTTCAGCGCTGCACTGCTGCTTTTTATAAGCCATGGAATACAGTTTGTAAGAGCAATCATCTTCCCAAATTGGTCATTACCAAAGTTAATGACCTGTTTATTAGAACATCAACCTTGGCTTTGCCTCATGCTGTTAATTAACAAATCTGTCATTAACTGCTGGTAGCCATGAATTTGTGCATGTGTGTGTTTGGGGGGAAGAGGATAGGGATGCTTCATTAGGTATGGCATATTTAAGGTGGTATCCTTGCATGTTGGTAAGATCCCATTCTTACACAGTTCTCACAGACTGCACCATTCACGTGTTGTCCATGAATTTTTCTAGTCCCTTTTGGGACCTGCTTTGTTTTATGTTTTAATCAAATTCTATGCCAGGTTCCACAGGTGTTCCCTAGTTTTCATATACTGATATATTCTCAATGAATTTCAGCTTTGCACTGACTTTATCCCTGCCATAGGTGTGATTTGTGATTGTTGTGTGTTGGGAAGTACACTCAGAGGGACAAAGGGCTAACCTCAGAGCAAAGAAATTGTTTATGATCAAAACTTCTCCCTGCAATAAAATTGTCTGTTTTGCAAAAGGTACCTATAACTAATTAGCTATTTGTTATTTTCAAGAAAAATGCAATCTGTAATAGTGAGGTCTGGCATAACATCTGTCTCCTTAGAGAGGGTTTTGAAAACCATAATTCAGGTGAGAATTACAGGTTTTATCCGCCTTTGTTGAGATAAATGTATTTTGCCACTCCTCTCAGCCTCTAGTGCTAATTACACTGTCATAAAATGCCCTGGATTAATGAGGTTTCAAAACACATACACCCGTTTCGGGCCCTTCCTTGGCTCTGCCATGAGCTGTTCCTCCTCTCTGCAAATGAGTCCTGTTTGTATCACTGTGCAGGTGGAGATCCAAGCCAAGAGTGACTTAAATATCAAGAGGCCCTTTGGGTAATGCCCAACATGAACAGATAGGAGAACAAAACCATTCAAAGGCATTTACAGTCCAGGGGCAACCTTCCATGAGGTGACTGAGTTGGTCTCATGACTATTTGCTCAACAGTGAGATCTCCCTACCCCAGCTCCTATCTATGCGTTTTTCTATCTGTCTTGGCATCCATCCCATATGGCACTGATCCAGTTCACCTCACTGACCCACCATGAAAACAGATGTATTTTGCACTGTTTGTTTTACTAAGCAGCACTGACTTGAGGAGTGTCTAGCAAACACCCAACCTGGGTGGAGATGATGGAGGAAGTGTGTGTGGGTACATGGCACAGGAAGGACAAATGGAGGTCAAGGGGGACCTGTTGGTGGTGGTGAAACACCAGGGTAGCTTGAGCCAGCCTGTAGCAGAGTTCCCTAACAATGAACTCTCAGACAAAATAATAGACTCTGAAAAAATAGCTCCTTGGGCTGATACGTGATTTTAAATCTCAGGGGAATCTGTTTAACAGGGTTAATTATGTATTTCAGAGTTGTTTTTCTGTAAGTGCTAAGGCAGTTTGGTATCCAAATCCCTTTCAGTTCACAAGAAAATAAGTGCTCCTGAGTGCAATTAAAAATCCCCACCTTAGATCTGTGTAGGCTGAGGGTGCAGATAACCTTTTCAAGGTCACAGAGAAAGGCAGGAGCTAAACCTTCCCTAGTGCCGCTCTGAGCAGGGCATCCCACCACTCTGGCACTGATGAAGGGAGATGACATTGAGGTCACTACACAGGTTGCTGCTCTTTACACACTCTGGCTGTAAGGATTGTCAGCACTCAGAGCATAACCTTTTCTACAGAGAATCATTGAGCCATCCTTTTCCTTCATTAGGTGTTTTCACCTTGTACACTGGATTAGCCAGGAGTGAAACTGTTTGCAAATAGCGGCTCCCTCACACCAGTCTTCTCTCCAGGACCTGCAGAATCCCCTTTTCTTCTTTTTCCTGGGGGAATTGCTGTTTTAAAATAATTTGTCAATATTTCATTGGTGGATGAAGAAGGGAGAAGAGGAATAGACTGTTGAGACTAGGGTGTTTCACCCTACATGGACAGATAAAAGGCAAAATACAAGTTTAAGAGTCACTCAGAAGAAACCTTGATCCCAGAGCTCACTCAGCTGGCAAAAGACAAGCCCTTTTCTCTCCATCAACTCAAATCCAGTCTTAGTTCACATCTAGAAAAGCAAACTAAATGGGGTATTTCAGAACAGGTCCTTCAGAGCTATTTTTACCTTTGAAATGTACCACTGAAAAAAAATCTTCTAAATTAAAAAAAGAACAAAATAAAAAATACCCTATTCACCAAGTCATCAAGGAAGGAATGTAATGAAAGACTCAAATCTTGGAAGGCAATTCCAGTTTTAGGGTAAAAAATTTTAAATTGCATTTTTTTGTGACTTTGGCTGGCAGATATCTTAGCAAGTGTGAACTCAGAGGTACTTTGTAGGCTCCAGGCTGCACTACCATCTAATCAGAGCCCCAGTCCCCTTGGAGCTCTAGTGTGATACCTTGTCTAAATAGCTAAATTAGAGAAGGCATCAAAACAACCTGCAGCTTTGACTGGCCACTGGAGCCTTCTTATAAATGGGAGGAATATAAACGGCAAATAAGCAAATGATTCTTCCATTTGTGGCAAAAATCCTACCCTTCACATTCAGTGTTTGATGTGTTGATTACAATCAGGCTGCTTACTGAACACGCTCCGAGCAGGAAGGGGGGCAGAATGGAGCTGGAAGCATCGTGTTTTCAGTAAATCATTTCTTTAAAACAGCAGTCTCCTTACCAGCTAAAGACCTTCTCGTCTTAAGTGCATCTGGCATTGTCAACAAATCCTGTGTCTTTTCACTTGATTGATCATGGACTTTAAAGAAATGGTTATTTCCCTGATAAATGAGATATCATATGCATTCATCTATTACAGAACTGCTGTAGATAATTAATCACTGCCATCAGCTCATTACAGCTCTTAAGGATACATGTGAATATTGTCTAAGTTAACAGAACAAAAACTCCAGGTGGAAGGTTAATAGTACTTTTAAAATCAGTGACATTGCAGAGTAGGTCAGCCACTGCCTTTTAGATTTGGTACTTGCACCACAGGATCTCTCATGAGACCCCTTGCCTGGTAATGATGGGCCAAGGTCACACCAAGTGGGAAGCAGAACAGTTGTGCTGAAATCTGGGGAACTATCCCCGCTGGAGATGCAAAGCTTTGTGGGTACTGCCAGCTGAGAAAGTGCCCTGCTTTGTCAATACAAAGCGTAACCCAAGGCTAAAAGCAGCTCATGAAATGTGTCAAACACACACAGGATCCCATGGGCGATCTGCCGCTGGACCTCAGCAGTCAACAGTACGAGTGATCATTTTCTGCCTCCCTTCGCCCCTACTAGCAGTGGATGAGAGTGGACCTGTTCGACAGTGATGATAAATGTTCACTTTAGGAGAGGTGATTGTCACTCTACTAGTTTGCTACCCAAACCCATGTGTCTGGATTGTTTTCTTTCAAAGGGTTGTCTTTCAAAGTGGCAACATAAGATCAGTTCTAGCTTGCTGAGCTGTTGGGAAAGATTATCATTAAATTTTTTATTTCTGCCAGCAGTGGCCACATCACATAGGCTGAAATCTCTCACCTGCATGTGTGCAGCTCCCTAGGAAGTCACGGACCTCACACCTTGCTAACTGATGTTGTTCATCTTGATATATTACCTCCTACTGAATCTATCTCTCTTTCAAAGCCTTCGGGAAAAAGTGCAGGTAAATGGTGAAAGATTTGTTTTCTTTACCCACACAGTTCACTCATTGATTTGTACAAATAGCTGTGGGGTGTCTGGAGTCAGGTTAGGCTCTGTTCACCCAGAAAACGGTCTTGGAGGGACCGTAGAAAAGCCCAAACATGTTTCCTAAGAGATTTTTTTCATAATCCACTTAGAGGCTTCTCTTGCATGGTCTGTTCAAGATGTGGTAGTAATAACTACAACAGAAAAAGAGGCTACAGCATAAAACATTCAGGAAAGCATTCTAGGAGAATAATTTTCAAAAAGAAAGAATCTTGTTTTGCTTGCTCCTCTGGATATCTGAATAGGATTAGAACAGTATGTGTGGATAGCAAGGCTTTCCGGAGGGTAACAGTTTTGGAGGGGACATTTATTTTTAACAATGTATTCATGTGTTGTAACAAAGATGAAAACCATCTTTGTTTTTTCTTCAATTTTTTCATTTGGAATTGTCTCAGCAGAAGGAATAAACAGGCCCCAGATTGGGGGGAAAAAAACAATGACCTCCCCCCCAATTTTTTTGAGAAAGACTGTTGAAATTTATGGGTTTAGGCATAGGCAAAGTAAGTGGTTGAAGAAGGCAGATGATTATGGAAACAAGAATGTTGGGACAAATGGGACATTTGAGACAAGTTGTCTTTTAAATTACTAGAGAATTTTTACTCCCTGTTTTCTCTGTCAACTGTAGTAATCCTTCCACGAGTGAAACATGGAAGAGCTCTGGCAGGGACTTCAGGCTTCTCAGGAGTAGCTGCTTCTCAGGAGAGCCCAGTACAGGCAGTTCAGGCCTTGGTCAAGAGAAAGAGCTCAGTTCATCTTTAATTTGACATTAATGAATAACCACATCTTCAAACAAGAGCAGTTTTCTTAAGTCTGCCCTGCAAGATGGTCTTAAAGTACCAAATGTCCTTTCTTTGACTTTGCTAAAAAATTCAGACACATATGTTTTTGCAGGGAGCCTGTTCACAGAGCAGAGGGGGCACCCAGAAATCATGAGAGAACAAATAAGATTTTAGTTTCACTGCAGATGAAGCCAAAGGAGCAATGCACAAAGCTACAAGGAAGAAGAAAGAACACACGCAGCTCTGCCGGACAATGATGTACTGAAAGCCCTGAAGACTTGGATTTTCTTGAAGGCTGCTAAGGGATATGAACTCATACACTTAAAACAAGTTGCCTTTCAAACACAAAACAAAAACAAGCCAGCCCTGTGAAAGGAAGGAATAAAAGCAGCTTGCTGTATTCTGACAGTGAAGTTAAAAAGCAGACATGTATAAAAGCAAAATGAGCAAACGGTGCAAGTCAAGAAATATGATGTGCCCCATATTCTTTTAATAGCTTATTATTTAGCAGATTACACAATATTTGACACTGATGCTTGAAAAGCCTTTTGCCTTTTAACAATACTCTGCAATAAAGTGCTATAATCTGTTAGTGCACCACACTGCCACTATAACCTAGAATTTGTAGGGGAATATTTCCTTTCCCTTCAGTCAGTCTGTCATTTTGCTTAAAGAAAGAGAAGAAACTGTGACTTCACTCAATGCTCTTTTCCCTGATTACATGCCCTCAGCCCTGATTGCTGCTCCCTGAGAGCTTTCCTCCTGCCTGGGTTTTCCTTGCAGAAGGGATGGCAAGAATACACAGAAAATTGCAGCAGAGGCAGTAAGGGAGCAGTAGGTGGAGGGAAAGTTACTATTTTCCACAGTCAGGGAAAGAGGAGGGCCTTATAAGCAGGGGAAAGGGCTCTTCTGCATGCGATTAGGGGTCCAGCTGAAGGGTGCTGAGGGGAAGTGATGTTACTTCAAACAACAGGCTGGAAAGATCATCCCTTGGCAGCATTTGGAGTTGGCAGAAGGGATACAGAATAGCTGCAGCAAAAGTGAACTTGCCAGACAGACAGGAGAGGCCAGATCTTAGAAATGTTACCTAGTAAATGTCTGAGATCTGGATGTGGTTTAGGCTGGGGAGAAGGGCATGTCAAAAAACAAGCGGGAAATTAAAATAGAGAGTATAGTGTCCTTTGCTAAATATCTGGATGCAGAACCAATGGGAAACAGAGCAGCACACTTGTTTTTCCACCATAGCAGTGCTGTAAACAGTCCCTGACAATGCATTTCTTTAATATTTCTCTCTTTCAATAGCTATAGCAGTAGCTGTTGGAATTAATTATGATTAATTTAATTATAGGTATAAACCAGGTCTTTTTCAAAGTGAATTATAGTTTCCTTCAATAGTATGTGGTGGTTAAGCACTGGTAATTAAGGGTTTCAATGAGGGCTTGACAGAGCATTTTCCCATAATTGAAATTCCACTGCAAAGCCTATAGTGTTTGCAATCCAGCACACAGCCATTAGCTTTCTCTGGGTTTTTTTGGTGCCAATATATATACATAAGGTAGGTTACCATGAGGGTTTTATCAAGCAGTAGGTTTTATCAACCTACTGCTGAATACCTAAGATGTCTAATGATTCATTCAATGTGTTTATTTCTGTAGTTCAGTTTTAATAGGGCAGGTAGGGAGGTGACAGTGTTGCGAGTTTGAAACTCAAGTGTCAGTTCCATTTGTGTGGGGAAGGAAAAGGATTTGCATTTAGCCTGAAGTCTCTGGCTCTGACCCTCCAAGGGGGAAGAACCTATTGAAGGCTGCAGGGAGGGCTTTTGTTAGTGAAACCCAGTTCTTTCACAGACGATACGTTTGTGGATTGTGCACTTCTGAGAGCTCAGGTGCCAATAATATGGTCTCAGGCGTATCTGCAGAGCAGGAGCGGTGAGCCTTGAGTGCTGCTGCTTTGGGGTGAAGGCTTCTGCCCAGCCAGGCTACTCCGTCACTTTGACCTGGCTGCATGGTGGCTTTAACTAAGTGTTAGCTACTTAATCCCACGGAAAAAGAATACACTGCAGTCAATCTCTAGCACTCCCTGTGGTTTCCATTTGGAGAAA
Organism: Phaethon lepturus; assembly: GCF_000687285.1. NCBI lineage: Eukaryota > Metazoa > Chordata > Aves > Phaethontiformes > Phaethontidae > Phaethon > Phaethon lepturus. Next base: position 44,644 of record NW_010564117.1, read on the forward strand.
TAATAACTTTTTGGAATGGCTTTAGAGTAAACAGAAATAATTTGTCCTGTGCTGTGATAATTCAAAAGCACAAACCCAGCTCAGCACACGGTGACAGGAGAGTGCCAAGTGCTGGTGGTTGCATGCAGCTCCTGCTTCTCGCAAACACCTGTCCTTCTGGGATTGGCTGCAGGTATGTCCAGCCATCCGGAGGGGCTTCTGTTGCTTTTAAATCCGATGGGAAAATGAGCAGGTTAACCAGCTGTTAAGGAGACGTCTAGGGAGCCATTAGTTTGTTCAGTGTGAAGTTACCTACAATTTCTGTGTGTCTCCTGTTGCAGGTTTAATGGTAACCCTCCATCTTAGATTCAGGCTCTATTCACAGTAAAATTTGGCACAGGGTGCACAAAGAGAAAAAGGCCATTTCTGGGGCTATGACAGGAGCTGGGTGTCAGTGGGAGCTTCATGCCCAGCAGGGAATGGCTGGGGCCTTTGGTCTCTCCTGCTTCCATGTAACAGCTGGATAAACACACCACAGCTCCATAGTCCATAAACTAGGAGAGGTTTACACACCACATTCTATTGGTTTTATACCAGGCCAAGCAATCTGTTGCGTAAAAATACACATCCATTCCCTGATATGGGATAAAATGACACCACTGGAAATGAGTGAACAAGGAGGAGAGATGCAGTTGAGCTCAACACAAAGGTGATGTCACCTAAATATGAATCCAAAGGTGTTACATGATCATGGGGGAAGACAGCAACTGCCGGTCCCTTCTCATCTCTTCTCCAGGCTTTCCCCTCAGCCACAGAGGGAGGAAAAGTTTTCACATTGAATTTGCAGTCTTTTGTCAGGTTGTCACAACCTTAACATTATTTAAATGTAATTTTTTAATCTATGAATTTGAATTATCCATGGATTCGATTCATTACCAACACATGCCTAGTAGCCAGTTTCTAAATTATGTTGCTGCTGACTTGAATTATTATAAATAAGACTGTGCCAAATGTCAATTGATTATTCAGGAGTAATCAATAGAGAGAGAGAAAAGACAGCTTTGGTTGACTAACAGCAAATGATTCTTATTCCACAGTCCTGGAATTTAGAATAAGGCAGTAAGTTAGGCTACATGCCAGTCCCCCAACAAACAGATGCAAAAGAAAAGCGACACTGGCCTCCTTACAAATAAGAACCAGCAAGTCTGCAGTTAGCTCACAGCCAGTGGGGCCACAAGCACAAATGTCCCTGGAAAAGGCTTGCAACTGGTAAAACTCCAGATTTCATCACTGACTTGTTCTTAGATTGGTATTTTTCTCCACATGCAGGAGCACCTCCTGAATCTTCTCTGCGGTGTTGTGGTTGTGATGCCGATGTGGCGGGTTGGTGGTGGCTGGCTGCCGGGCACCTGCCTGGCCGCTCACTCACTCCCCTCCGCAATGAGACAGGGGGGAAATGTGGTGAAAAAAAAGCTCATGGTTCCAGATAAAGACAGAGAGATCGCTTACCAGTTACTGTCACTGGCAAAAGAGTCTTGACTTCGGAAAAATTAAATTCATATGTTTTCCCAGAGGCGCCATCACCTTGACTGAAAGGCTCAGGAAAAAAAGGCAAGGAGAAGTACGTCAGCATAATTCAAAGTGAAGCTTTGCTGCCAGGCTTTGCTTTTCTTTGCAAAAGGTTTTCCCCCTGCCCACAGACAGGCCATCCTCTTGAAACCTGTCCTTTTTTCACCCTTCTCAGCACGAAAATATAAATTGAAAGGGAAAGTGAATGTATATGTGTTTTGTATGATTGGGACGAAGGCTGAATTAGTTGTGTCTTTTTCTACTTGCATGCAGTTGCCAAAGGAGACATGTGGCCAGGGTGCCCCAGCTCACAATCCTGTGTCTAGGTGTAGAGATGTGTTTGCCAGTGCCTGAAATGAAGATGGAGGCTTTATACTCAAGGACTGACATCTGGGAGCAGGTTTCATTCTGCTCCTGGAGGTACATGGGGTTGCCTCCAGCACAGGCTTCCATGGGTGAAAGCATTTTAAACCGCAACATCAAAATTTACCAGAGATATCTATCAGGATGCTCAGAAATGCTTAAGGTAACAACCAAAAACAGGGCAGATTAAGGAGCATGGGCCTATGACTTGCTCTCTAGTGGAAAGAGCTGTGCTGAGCTCAATATGCCTCCTTGGTCGTGCAGCATTGATGAAATGAGCAGCAATCCTGTCCCAGAGACATAGCCAGCCCCTATATCTGCCTACAGCTGAATTTCCAGGCTTATTTCTAAGGAACAAATTAAAACACAATGAGTAAAATTCATCCTCCATGTTACTTCATGAATTTTATTATAATCACAGAGGAAAAACCTGCTATTGCTGTGACAGATCTGCAGTCTTGCCAGCTCTGACACTCTCATGGTATTTGCTGCTTTTCTGAAAGCCTGCTGGAGTCCTGCAACTGCAGGGTTCCCTGTAATTGCAGAGGAATCCAGCACTCAAAATAAGCAAATAAATAAAATACATGTTTCTAGATACTGTAGCTGCAACGGACAGCTTTAAAAATATGAACCTAAAAGGCAAATTTAAGAGAATCCTTGATGTACTCTTAAATAAAGAAGATACTCAACCAGGGTAGTTTAGGAAAAAAGCCCCCTACAGGGAAAACACTAGAGGTTTGTTTAGCTATTTCCCAGGGAAACATGAAAGTCATGGTCTGAATAAGCACTGCCCAGCCTGAGATTTTTAACACTTGTCTCAAATCATATAATTGCCATGTAGTCACAGTCAAAAAAGTAAGCTTTGTGGTTTTTATCTTGTGGGCCGGTGTAGAAGTTTTCGGCCTGGGTTTGCTTTGGGTTTCCAGGTGCGGCAATGTCACTAGGGGCTCTAAAATCACAGCCGCAGATGTCAGAGGTGCTGGAGCAGTCAGCCCCAGCGGGCTCCAGCTGTGCAATGCAGGGCTGGTTTGCACCTGTGGCAGAGGGGAGCTGTGGGGCTGGGGTGGCAGCTGCGAGGAGCTGGGAGGGAAGAATATTGGATGAGTACTTTGGCTGCACAGGGATGACTTGGATGTTCTTGGAGTTTCTTGAAGTGAAGCAGGTAGGTGCTTTTTGGGGGTGTATACCACTTGCTGTCTGTGTTAGAAAGGAATTACACCTTCTTTATTGCTGTATGTTAGCTGGAAAGACTGTGTTTTGCTGTGTTTGATATGAAATGGGGCAGCAGCAACTGTCACAGCAAGCAGCCTGTCTTGCCCTTGCTTTGCCCTGCAGTGGGGCTTTTGAGGGTGGCCCCACGAATAAGTTTGGAGCTAGGTCTCAGTGCTGCCCATGGTGTGTGGGGCATAGGGAAATGCTTAGCCGGGATGGGGGTGAGGAGGCTGCTGAGCTTTTGTGGACTTGTTTTTCCTCCTGTACCCTGTGCAGTGGGGGTGTGGAGCTGTTTCCCTCTCTGTGCGCTGCGGGCCACCTTTATCCAGGAGGGCTAGGTGGGTAGACCCTTCCTCTTTTCTGGCAATATCTGTGTGCCACTGTAGCTTTAGGTTTTACCCCAAAGCGCACACACAAAAAAAGGCTCCAGCATACAGAGCAAACCTGTGGCATGGCATGGCATGGCATGGCTGGGCTGAAACCTTAGCAAAAAAATGCTGTTTTCTTCATGTCAGGCTGATCTGGGCCACTCCCCGACCTCAGTCACCTTCGCATTTTCATGAGCTTTTGGATTTTTGGTGGGTTTCTTTGCATAATGATCACATAATGATGTTCCAATAACTTTGATTGCAGAGTGATTCCTGTGCAAATGCCAATGACATTATACACACAACCATCCCACAGCAGTGAGATGTTTGTATTGGTGAAACCAGGTTGGATGGAGGGAGATTTGGTTTCTTTACATGCTGTTGTTAATTAGGCATGTGGAGGATGGTAAACATCCTTGGGAAAAGACTGGCTGCTACAGTATGTCTTTGGGTAGCTGACATGGCATTTCCTGAGTGGTTGTGGATTTGCTTTTGGATGTGCCATAGGCACTCGCCCTAGTACAACTCTTGTCCTTGGCTTGGGGAGCCAATTAATGCTGAAAATGACTCTTTGTACTTCATATCTTGTGGTAACCATTGGGAAAAGTTGAGAGTGGTTATTGCAACTTTTCTGGTGGCTGCTTTCTGAACTCTCGCTACCGTAGTTTGACACTCAGGGCTAAGGATGGTGCTGTCTCCGTGTTGCACGCAGCTCCTCAGACCTGACTGCTCGTGGAGAACATGCCTAGCAAAAAAACCCAAAGGGAGCACTTTTGAACAAGTTGAGGGTACTTGTACTTCGTGCTCCTGTAGGTGCTTAAGCATAGATTTGAAGTGGTGGAAGAAGCTCCTCTTATCATTTAAATAAATATATAATCTGGGATGTTTAAACAGGGAAAATTCTTGCACTCAGATGGTGATGGTGACAATGGCAGCCAAACCATTGCAGAGAGCTGCTGGTTCCCTCCAGGTTAACAGCACATGCAGGTATCAGTATTTCAGGTACTAGAATATATTGCCTTTAATTCTTTTTTTCTATGAAGTTTTAACTGCAAGGAAAAGAATAAAGTACCTGTGTCTATGTGGTCAAACAATTAACCCCTTCTTATCTGGGTTACCTCCGCATGTAATTGCATGACAGGTGAATAGGATGTGCTTTCAGACTGACTGCCAACAAGTTTCTCACGCTAGACATCCAAATGCCACTGGTGACAAAATGTTCCAGATGTGTCATGCGTATGCATACATGTGCTATAAAGGCTGCTAATATCAGAGCAGTTCAATGTGTGAAATACAATGGCATAGGAATGCTCAGCATCTTTTTAAGAGACTCATTTCTATAGTGCTGTGTGTCACTCCAGAAACTTTCTATGCACTAGATAGTTTTTAAAAAAACAAGAATTAATTGCTTGGCTTGAAATGTAGTGGAATAACTCAAGAGAACTAGGCTTTTAAATGTGACATAAATCAATGTGAGCCCTAACTTGGGATTTTCTGCAAGCAAGAAACAATCAATGCACTTGGAAGGGTTGTTTTCAAAAAGCATCTTACTTCAAAGTCTTAGAATAGCATCCATGGCAAAACTAGTGTTTAGGGTTTTTTTAATTTATTTTTTGTCTTGCTCTTTCCACCATGCTTTCACTGAAGGTCTGTGGTGTGGGAGTTTCCAGAATGACTACCTAGTGATTATTCTGTTTTAATGCTGTGGGTTGTGGAGGGTGGGTTTAAAGCAGCAATTCCTTACCAAATTAACCCTGGCTTTCAGGGGGAAAAACTGCAGCTTTTTGTTCTGTACTTGCTAGTCCTGCAGCGTAAGGCATGGTTTCATTTCATATGGGTTAGCTGCCTGGCAATATGGTACTGAAGCCTTCTGCAACCAGGGTGCAAGGGCTTCCTGGCAAGTCCATGGATACCCCACCACTAGCAATGCAAGTTTGCGTCTCTGCAACACAATCTAGCCAGAGCATGAGATGGCTTGGGGCAAAGCTTCCCCCAATGACTGTCTGAATGTTAACTGGCCTTTGTGCTGCCGAGTGCTTATCCTGGCCTGTATCAGAAATAGTGTGGCCAGCAGGAGTAGGGAAGTGATCGTGCCCCTGTACTCGGCACTGGTGAGGCCGCATTTCGAATCCTGTGTTCAGTTTTGGGCCCCTCACTACAAAAAGGCCATGGAGCTGTTGGAGTGTGTCCAGAGAAGGTCAACGAAGCTGGTGAGGGGTCTGGAGAACAAGTCTTACGAGGAGCGGCTGAGGGAACTGGGGTTGTTCAGTCAGGAGAAGAGGAGGCTGAGAGGAGACCTTAACGCTCTCTACAACTACCTGAAAGGGGGTTGTGGTGAGGTGGGTGTTGGTCTCTTCTCCCAAGTAACTAGCGACAGAATGAGAGGAAATGGCCTCATGTTGCACCAGAGGAGGTTTAGATTGGATATTAGGAAAAATTTCTTTTCTGAGAGAGTGGTCAAACATTGGAACAGGCTGCCCAGGGAGGTGGTGGAGTGACCATCACTGGAAGTATTAAAAAAAGCGTGAATGTGGCACTTCACCATGCCCACTAAACTGTGTCCTGGTGTTGGGTTGATGGTTGGATTTGATGATCTTAAAGATCTTTTTCAACTTTAATGATTCTGTGATTCTGAGTGGTGCTGCTTCCTAGGCTGTGCAGCTGACAGTGGCTGTTGCTGCTTGGGTCAGGCTGCTGATGAGTAGTAGGGCAGGCAGGGTGTCCTGAGCATGTTTGCCCCAAAATGGTGCAGCGTGGGCACTTCTCTTGCAGACTCTATGTAAGAAGTGTTGGTGAATACAGAGGGACTTCACTGAGTGGCTCATGGAGGGACGTATTTTGAGATGTGTCTGTATACAATTTACTGGCAGTGTGAACCTCTTGCATCTTCATGGCTACTTGGAGAAATCTGCAGTGATTGAGGCCTCCAAAGAGGTCCAGTTCTGTGCCAAACCTTACAGGGCGCCACAAAATACTTTTTTTCTGCTTACTCTGCTTTCTAGTCACAAGGTGATAGCTCTTATCCCGAGTTGTGCTTTTACCCTTGGAGGCATCTCGATGTTGTAGGGAAGTACTGTTTGTAAGCAAGGTTGGTAAAACCTGAGTTTCTGTGCTGATGTACAGTTAAGCTAAATGGTTTCTACAAGGAACTGAAGTTCTCCAATTCCAGGATGCTTTTTTCCCCCCTTTTCCTTGGTTTGTGGTGAATACAGGGAGCACTGGCAATCCCAGCACCCATTCTCTGCTTTGAGCAGCACAGACAAATCCTGTGTGCATGAGATAAAATGAAATCTGTGCCCTCGTGGCTGGACAGTAACAGTGGTGAATTCAGCACATCATCCCTCCTGTGCAGTCTGACGATGTTTACATGTAGTCATTACCGGTATCGGGGAGCTGGGCTGCTTGGCATTACTGCAATTTGTAAATAGCTTCATTTAGATGTCACCAATGAACTAATTTATGGAAGCTGTAATTAGTGATGATGGGACTGCAGGTGGAAAACAGTAAGTGGTGACATTACTTAGTGACTTCATGAGGGATTTTGAATGTCCAGCAGCTGGCTGCTGCATGTAGGGGAAGAATGACGGCAAATGAGGGAAAACAAAACAAACAAAACCCGAACAACAAAACACCAAAAAAATGGAAATACATCTGAAGATGGATGGAAAATTAAAAGTATGCCGTTGTGCTAGCTGATCCTCACCAGAGGACATATTCAAAGAGAGGTATTTACTCACATGTGGGTGCTGAGTTAGAGCCCTGCAGAGAGATCGTATCATGGTTGTGGCACAGTTCCTCTTACAAGCTGTTGGATCTGGTCCTTGCTTATGCTGCTGCACAATGAGGGGAAAAAAACCCAGAGAAAGGAACAAAACTGAGCACGAATTGCAACTATCACCTGCCAGTGGGGAGCTTTTTCAGCTTCCTAAGGTTGTGTAAACTGAGTTTCTGCCTTGCAAGTTGAGGTTCCTGAAGCCTCCATAGAAATATGTAAGAAATAGCTCTGTGTAGTGAGATAAGCCAACCTAAGGGTGTGATATGGAAACTGCCCAAAGGCAGTGTTCCAGGCTGCTTGTGTGACTTGGCTCCTTATGCCTGTTGCAAGAGTAATCTGAATGCACGGGAGTGGTGGGAAGAGGCAGTCTATAAAAAGTGATTGTGCAGTTGCTGGGATATTGTATTTTTTTTAACTTTCTATAGTTTCTCATCCTAGTGGCCTCTAATGAACTCTTGCAATAGCCACAGTGGGGAGAGATGTAACAGTTTGAACAAATGATCACTAATAACATGTTCTTTGCATGAAGTGAAATAAAAGGAGTGCCTGAAGGAGAGTAAGAGAAGTATCTTGAGGGGGTTTGAGGCAGAAGGTTTGTTTTTTTTTTTTTTACATGAAGGCCATCCACCATAAAACATCCATTGCAAGCAACTGTCGACCATTTTCTTAAACTGTATTTTTCCTGTGTGAAGGAAGGGTATTGCAACACAAGTCTCTGATGGGAAACTTGCACAGGGCAGGCCTAATGGAGGGAGGGAACAAAGCACAACAAGTATTCTTTTATCCGGAAGGATGGGACTACCTTAACTGCAAAGGTCTGATTTCTGGAGATACTTTCTCCTCTTCAGGTCCATGCTGTTTGGCATTGCTGGTGACTGTTGTGCCAGCTGGAGTCAATAGCTCTCCTGTGCTTACCCCATTCTTGACGCCTATGAGCAGGGTGGTGCATCTATGTTGAGCTGTGTTACATGCTTTTCTGGTACACAGGGCTGAAAAAGCAAAACACTCACCCTGAGGTATTTTTATTGCAACTCCAAAGCTTGAGAGAGAAGCGCATCTGTAGCCTTCCAACCTCTGAGTTTGGCTGAGGGAAGGTGATTCCTCCATTGGCCCTGCAGTCACAGGCTTGGTAATTTCCCCTTTTCTTGCATGTTAAATCGGCAAATTTTTTTTGTAATGCTCCATTCCCTGGATTTGTGTGATTAAGACTGAAATTGCTTTTCTGTTCAATTAAAGAAATACCTTTTAAGTAAAAATGGTAGAAAGAACAGAATGAAATAACTGTATCAGTCTCTTCAGGTTAATTAGGGGAAATTTCTGAGCTACCCCCAATGTTTAAAATCATGTGAATATGGAAAACTCTATTTCAGCATCTCTTTTGTCCTAATTGCAGAGTGAAAATAATTATTTTTCAATTAAATATTGAAATGCAAATCTCTGATTCCTTAAATTGAATTTCATACTTAGTCTTCCTACACAAGTATGAAATGTCATGTCTTTGATCAGTTAAAAATAAAATCAGCATCTGTCTAAAATACTACTTTATCATACAAGTCAAACAAAGAAAACACATTTTGCTTCAGATTTTGCTGTGCAAAAGGCTTTTTACTTGTACTTTGCAGAAATAATTAAATAACTTTAAGAGAAGTCCTCAACCAGTTCTTCTCATAGTACCTGTGATTCAAAGCTAGGCGTGGGACTCTTAACGTTGTAAAATGACCCCAAACTTGATTTAAATTGTGAAAATCATGCTTAACAAGGAGTTAATATGATTTAACCATGTGTTGACTAGTAATGAATCAGTATTTGTGCTGCCTAGGCTGTCTGAGCACTGCAAATTTTAAAAGATGAAGCAATGCATGGAGTAGCCACAAAATGGAGCAAAACCTGACGCACTAACCAAAGTAGCAATGCTGATCACTTGCAAAAACCCATCCTTGGAGGAAAGTGAGCAGCAGTGGCGGTTTGCAAGCTGGCATTGCCATGTCTGCGTCCTGTCAGAGCGCGAGAGAGAGCCCAGCATAGGCGTAATCGGTTTAGTATTCCCCCTGGGTTGTTATAAACAAAATCAATATGTACTAATGACTCCAGCAATAAATTTCATCATGTTTCATATGGTAACATTCTGCACTTACCCAGTTGTTGGTTTGACAGAGAGCAATGGAGTTTACCCTTTTAAAGTTGTAAATTACTATGAAAATGCTGAGCCTCATGGTAAAATACATTCATGGATGATTTTAAGCTTAGGAAATATTGGTAATACTTTCACTAAGCATACTATTAAAATAAATAAATAGTATTTATTGCTTGGTTTCTCAACTGCAGCTGGGTGAAGAAACATGGCATGCATGTTTATCATGCTACTAGTGGCTTCATGTTTGTCTAAAATTGATTCTCGAAGAAGCCATCTGAGAGGCTTATTTTTTCACATATCTGTCCAAGAAAATCTTTCTCCAGAACAGATTTCTAGCAAGTAAAAAAAATTTTTTTTTTAGTGCTGTTTTGTTTAGGAACCCCTTTTCCATTTAGAAATTTCCTTTTGCCTTTTTTTGTATGCTGGCAGATAAACATTTAGGAGTCAGATTAAATGTTTCAGCCCCAAATCAAATATTTGAGACCTCTTGCTTATGTAATATACCAAACTTCAACACTCAATGCTTTCTTCTAATAGAAATGGAACACTGAAATTATAGGAGTCTCCCACAAAGTAGAAGTACAATTTATTTTTTTTTTCTACATGTCTGCTACCAAATCTTTTTATCTCTTAAACTTTGGAGCCCATAAGGAGATAGAAAATCCAGGTGCTTTGGATTATACACTTATTATAGAAGTTTATCTACCTGAGAGAACCCCAAAAAGTCAGTTTTGGATAGCCCTCAATTGTACTGCAGTCACCTTTACAAACTTCACTGAGCTGTGCACCCTGTTGGCCCTTGAAAGGGACTCTTAAGCCACAGGTGTATACAATGGCTCCAGAAAGGATGTAGATAAAGCACAGGAGAAAGGAAAATAATTGCTGTTTTTCAATATTTAAGTTAGATTTTTCAAAAACATAACCAACTGTAATCCGTTTGCCTCTGGGTAGGCCCATAACGCTGTTTGAGGTGCCTGGTGCCATCTGAGCCATCCTCACGGAGGGTGTCGTGGTTTAGCCCCAGCCGGCAACTAAGCACCACGCAGCCGCTCACTCACTCCCCCTCCCCCAGTGGGACAGGGGAGAGAATTAGAAAAAAAACCTTGTGGGTTGAGATAAACACAATTTAATAGGACAGAAAGAGAGAAAGAAACAACAATGATAACAACAATAATAATACCAACAAAGGAATGTGCAAGAATAAGTGATGCCCAATAAAGCAATTGCTCACCACCCAGTGATCGATAGCCCGTCCCTGAGCAGCAATTTCTGCCTCCCAGCTAACTCCAGTTTATGTACTGGGCATGACATCGTATGGTAGGGAATATCTCCTTGGCCGGTCTGGGTCAGCTGTCCTGGCTATGCCCCCTCCCAGTTTCCCGTGCACCCCCAGCCTCCTTGCTAGCAGGCCAGCACAAGAAGCTGGACTGTCCTTGACTGCTTAGCAACAACCCAAAACATCAGCACGTTATCAACAGTTTCTCATCCCAAATCCAAAACATAGCCTCACACTAGCTTCTGTGAAGAAAACCAGCTCTATCCTGGCTGAAACCAGGACAGAGGGGCAGATCCATTTGAGTGACCCCCTGCAACAAGCTCAGCTCCAGGCCTGGCATCAGTTTTAGAAGCTTTTCTAAAACTTGGCCATTAGACTCCTAACACAACTCAGAGTTGTCTGTGTGTGAATAATCTGGGCTTTCTGTGCCTGAGGGTGAACGAGATCCATGCCCCAAGTCTGCTTCTCCACAATAATAATTTCTCATTGATCTGGAAATAAAGCAATCTGCCAGAAGCCATAGTCCTAGTGTGTATTATAGCTGAGAATAAATCAAACCTGCCATAGTATTGGCAGAGATCAAACCTGCCCTGCTGACTTGAATTCTGTGCAGTATGGCAGCATAGCATTTTGGTCAAAGAAGGCAAAACCAAGTGCAGATTAATTCTTTGGCAGCTGCATCTTTGCATAGAGGGAAGCCCTGACTTGTTGCAGTGCTTCACAGCCAGCTGCATGCTAGAGTTTGGCTCTGCAAAGCCAGACTTGTGCTACCCAAATGCAGCAGGTTTGCTGTTTGTAGAGGGATCCTTTCTGCATTTCCTCACCACATGTGATAAAAGGAGATACCAGTCTGTTACCTTACACTGCGTTACCATTGTCCCATACTGTGAGGACCTCTGTGGTTCTAAGCAGCGAACCTTTTGGATTTGAGTCTACTCATCCTGGAGAAGAGCAGTCAGGAGGCTGCAGTAGAGCAGAGGTAGCAGCATCACATTTAAAGGGCTGCTTATTGTGAACACTGCAAACAGCTGAAGGCTGATATCTCGGTTGTAATACATTGCTCTGAATTTTTTCAAGTTAAGTTCACTGGTATAGGGAAGACCATGCAGACACAAAATTTTAAGTCCATCTTGTCTTATGGTGTCCTGGCTCTGAAATAATTCCTAACTTAGGAATTATTAATCAGTTACCACTCATTCTGCCCTCCTCATCTTCCTTGTATCTTTTGGGTGCTCTACACATGATGCTGCTGGAGAAGTTCTGCTACCCGTGGCCTATTTCCAGGTGCTAGATAGTGGCATTTCTGGGAAGGCTGTGGGATTTTTCCCCTAATATGTGCATTGCTGCATTAGGCAGCAGGTGCCGTACCGGATAGCAGATCTGCGTTCTCGAAGATGATCTCAGTATTTTCCAAAGAGAACAACTTCATGCACCCATTTACACAAAAGCTTTTCTTTCCTTTCTGGGTTGGCTCAACCTAAAATGAACAACATTAGCAATTAAAAGAGCTATATTTGCAGAAGGGGAAAAAACCCATGTCAAAAACACTGCTATCCTGAAAGGAAGCAGTGGTCAAACATTGGAACAGGCTGCCCAGGGAGGTGGTGGAATCACCATCACTGGAAGTATTCAAAAAATGTGTGGACATGGCATTTTGGGACATGGTTTAGTGAGTGTGGTGGTATTCGGTTGACAGTTTGACTTGATGATCTTAAAGGTCTTTTCCAACCTTAATGATGCTGTAGTTCTGTGATTAAAGTGGCCCCGCACATTAAGACAATGGCAAATCTCTCCAATGCTGCAGCTCCTGAGCTTGGGATTGTAAGGGGAGAAAGGGTGCAATGTATGTAACTGGACAAACATCAGATTTGCACAAACCCAGGCTCTGCTTTGAGCCTTTCCCAGGACTGCACTGCAGTGAGATGCTTTGTTCTTGGGGCTGGTGCAGGGGGACCAGGGAAAGAGGCGGAGGGGGTGCCGGCCCCTTTC